>NC_086453.1:351738526-352026026 GCF_028390025.1 Pseudophryne corroboree | reverse complement strand
TGAAATATAGCACCTGAGATTGAATGGTAGGATCCAGGTAGAACATTCTCTTTTCAACCTGGTACATAAATGCGTTGGCGTACGACGGGGCCACTGCGGACCCCATCGCACACCCCGCTAATTGAAGCATGAATTTGCCATTAAACACAAAGTAATTACGTTTGAGAACCTTATCCAGAAGGGAGAAAAAGAAAGGTATGTCAGGGCCAGAATAGGCCTCACTTTCCTGAATGAGGAGTCTAACGGCCTCCATGCCTGCCTCATGCGGAATACATATGCTATATTTCAAGAGGTATATAGACGACTTGATAGTATTGTGGCAGGGATCTAGAGAGGATCTTATTGCATTGTGGGAGGAGCATAATTTAACGCAGCACCCAGTACAATTTACATATGTCATTGATGATACTAGCATCAATTATCTTGATGTGACTATTACAGCCAGGGAGGGCCATTTGTCTACCACCCTTTTCATGAAAAAGACAGATAGAAACATGCTCCTGGACCATCGCAGCTTCCACCCTGACTCATTACGTAAAGGTTTGCCTTATTCCCAATTCATGCGGGTACGCCGCATCACCTCAGACCCAGATCAAACCATGAAAGCCATGGATAATATGCTAATTAAGTTTGCGGAGAGAGGCTACCCTTTAGGAGAATTACAAAGTGCAAAGGCTAGAGCTATGAAGGGTTCTCGGGAACAGGCACATAACCCCCCACACAGCCAACAGAGGGAGTCTAGTCCCAAACTCCCCTGGGTCAATAGATTTTCGACAGCTACTAAGAAGATGGTGGGTAGGGCTAAAGCCCTGTGGCCCATAATTCAGTCTGAGGCAGCTCTATCGTCCTTGGCTAAAACGTCGCTCCTACCTAGTTACACCAGGGGTAGGAACATTGGAGATCATATTGTTAAATTGGATGTAACACGCCTAACGGGTGTACAGGAAACACATTTTTTAAGAACTAGATTGGGCTGTTTCCGATGTCTTGGATGTGCCACTTGCAATACACTTATGATAGGGAGCACGTTCAATCACCCCCTCACAGGCAAGAAGCTAGCTATAAAACACCGTCTTACATGCACCTTTACCCACGTGGTGTATTTGTTGACCTGCTCGTGTGGTCTTGCCTACGTGGGCAAAACGATCCGTCAATTTCGGGAACGTATGGCGCTACACAGAAGTGCCATAAAAAAAGCTTTTGAGAAAGGGAGTAGTGACCAACCCTTCGCCCGCCACTGTCTAGCGTTCAAACATGGGGTGGCCAGTATCAGAGCCATCCTGATTGATCAAGTCCCTAAATCATTAAGAGGGGGTGATAGGGATCGTACCCTCTTACAACGGGAATCCAGATGGATCCATAAGTTGGGTACATTATCCCCCCGTGGCTTGAATGAAAACCTTGGCTTACAATGCTTTTTATGATATGCTTTTTATGATATGCTTGCTATCCAATCTGATTAACAAAGGTATGAGTTATATAGTGCATAATGTCCTCAGTTAGCGCTAGTTGTCCTTCAATTAACTTTGTTTTAATGATCGATTTATATACATTACAATATCAGCCCTATAGGCTTTGATCTGTCTACTTTGTGCTATGAGATGTAAAAGTTATTTGTTTTAATGTATCACGTTTTGTTTGCTTTGCTTTTCTCTTCCACTTTGTTTTGCAGGTTGCTTAGTTACTGCCCTGCGACATGGCGCCGTATGACGTCACGGGCCGGCAGCGTGAGACCCGTGGTACAGCCTGTAATGACGAACGAGCGAGGCCTGTGAGTTGCCAAGGTGACGGACTCCGGGCGCCGCTTGATGACGTCACCGAGGGGCGACGAGGGAGCGCTGCTGAGTGTCCGGACGAACAGGATGGCGCCACCGAGCAGGTGAGTCACATTAGGGCTTTTTGATTGTTTGTCATTTGGTGATGTATATATGTCTCACTTGTGGTTCAGCTAGGGTTGTTTGAGGCCCTGAGGAAGGGGTATAGCCCCGAAACATGTCGGTTCAATAGAGCTGACCTTTTTTCATACCGCCTACAAGTCTGCTGAGTGCCGCCTTTATTCTGCTGCATATATATATATATACACATATATATATATATATATTTATTTATTGTATGTGATGTCTGGAGGAGGGGTTGAGGAGGGTGGGCAGAGGTAGGTTGAGGGGGGGGGGGCAGAGATATTGGTGTACTGGGCCCCATGATTTCTGTTGCCGGCCCTGATCACAGGCCCCACTCCTAGATGGTGTTGGTGCAGGTGTGGGGTTGGCACAACTACTGGCAGTACTTGATTCCTCAGGAAGGTAACAAATAATTTGCTGTCCTAGGAATTTGAAATTTTCATTCATGTCCCTAAGAAAATTGTTTTGGCTTTCAAATAGATATACGAAGTTTTGTTGAAGGGCCATATCTGAATTTGTTTGTGCCTCTCAAAGACGGTGGTTTGCTTTTAGGATTCTGGTCATAATATGAAAACTCTCTGACAAATTGGTATTAACATGGCTGACATTTTGATTCAAAGAACACATTTTTTCATTAAAGAGCATGAAATTGCATTAATTTACTGTCATGTTTTCACCAAATATGATATTATCGTGATAAGTGCTTCATTTGTGTATCTAATAGTGTCACAAGCTGGTCATGGAATGAAGCCATGGAAGAGAGGAAGCCACAGGCAGCATCAGCACCTACTTGTCTTGTTGGCATCTGTAAGTCTGGGCTGGGTGGGCTTAAAGTTTGGGGCTGTGGTAGTGTCATGGCAAGCAATTGTAAACTGAATGTTCCATCCTCTTCTGTTTCCGCAGGGTCAGCTCTTGGGGACCAAGACTCATTGCTCTGTGGGTGTAAAAAAAAACATGAGGTCAGATTGAATCAATGTAGGAAATACAAGGGCACATACAGCAGAATGACCAATAGCGGTGTCTGGAACAGAAAACAAAGTTAACAAAACTGCACGTCCC
Organism: Pseudophryne corroboree; assembly: GCF_028390025.1. Lineage (NCBI taxonomy): Eukaryota > Metazoa > Chordata > Amphibia > Anura > Myobatrachidae > Pseudophryne > Pseudophryne corroboree. The sequence continues at coordinate 352,023,069 of NC_086453.1, read as the reverse complement.
TAAAACAGTTTGGCATTGTAATATGCAGTCCATTGTTTTGTGTTCAAATGGAAACAGGATGAAGTATGATGGTTCTTTCTTCATCATCCAAAAAGACGGACACTTGTCCAGTTCAGATTCCAGACTTTTATTTCCATTATTTGCAGATTTTTTTTGTCTAAGATAATCTACTTCATTTTGCAACTTTGAAAATGTACTAGGGCCCTCATTCCGAGTTGATCGGTCTCAAGGCGAATTTAGCAGAGTTACACACGCTAAGCCTACGCCTACTCGGAGTGTATCTTAGCTTCTTAAAATTGCGACCGATGTAATCGCAATATTGCGAATACAAACTACTTTGCAGTTTCTGAGTAACTTCAACCTTACTCTGCCTGTGCGATCAGTTCAGTGCTTGTCGTTCCTGGTTTGACGTCACAAACACACCCAGCGTTCGCTCAGACACTCCCCCGTTTCTCCAGCCACTCCTGCGTTTTTTCCGGAAACGGTAGCGTTTTCATCCACACGCCCATAAAACGCCGTGTTTCCGCCCAGTAACACCCTTTTCCTGTCAATCACATTACGATCGCCGGAGCGATGAAAAAGCCGTGAGTAAAAATACTATCTTCATTGTTAAATTACTTGGCGCAGTCGCAGTGCGAATATTGCGCATGCATACTAAGCGGATTTTCATTGCGATGCGATGAAAAATACCGAGCGAAAGACTCGGAATGAGGGCCTAGATACAAAGATAAGGTTGCAGGTGCGCAAGTCAAACACTACCAATTTATTAATAATAATCATTGCAATAAAATTTTGCATTTTGAGCGAGGGTCTTCGCATACTGTAGGTATGGCCATAAATAACAGCTTGCTCACCGCGTCCAGGTGACCTCATTAGTCGGGCAAGTCCCTGGACGTGGTGGGCAAGCCGTTATTTATGCGAAGAACCTCGCTCAAAATTGAAAATTTTATTGCAATGGTTATTATTAATAAATTGGTGTTTGAATTGTGCACCTGCAACCTTTGTCTTTGTACGCAGTACTACTGAAAGGTCTCCGTAGGGTCGCACCTCTCATTACCGGTGTGCACCCCAGGATCCCTCCCCTGTATACCCAACTTTGAAAATGTATTAGGGACTTCAAACATGTAAGTGTACATTTGTAAAATAAAAATTGCTGAAAAAGACATTTGCCTGGGGCGTGGCCTAAAAAGCTCAGAGAGAATACGCGTTCAGCTTGTGCTCTGGCCTGAAAAGGGCAATTTCATCACCTAATCTCTACCCAGGGGCTCCTCTCTGCACCTTCTCTGCATCTTCTCTCCCAACTACCCTTTACCAGTTACTGCAACTGCTGGACCCGGGGACCACCGCTTACAGCCCCTACAGCGTTCGGCCTACCTGCTCTCCAGAATCCAGGGGCTAGTTTACTCAGCGTGGCCAGCGCTGACTCCCAGGGGTCGTAAACTGGAAGTTCGTGCCCTGTGACTATTGCTGCATCCCTCTGACCATCTTTCCTCTGGGCGGTGATCCTCTGGTTGCTGCCACCCAGGGATACTTCTAACCGCTGCCTGCACCAGGGGAGGTGGTCTGTGCGGCTCTGTCCTCATCTGGAGTGCAACATCAGCTCTTGGCAGCAATCTTTGTTGAGGCTCCTACCAGATCTCTGTTGCGATGCAACGCCAGCAATCGGGGTGGTCACTGGAGGGGCCTGGTCACTGCAGGTCCGTGACCGGCACCCTTCACCCGCCTGCAACACAAAGAGGTCCGGGATCAGTGAGCCCAGGACATTATTGAAAGAGGGTAAGTCTGCCAAAGTGCTCACAGCTCCCTTCTGTCACCCACTGTGAAGTCTATTGCTGACATATTTTCAGCTGTTTCTGCAGTGCAGGAGCTCCCTCTTGCATCCAATTGTTTGTACTACATGTAACTAGTATTTAGAAAGCTGACAGCACTTCTCATTTGTTTTTTTTTCTTGCTGCATTGAGACTTAACTACCATTTGATTCATACGCCAGTGTCGTACCTGTTTCTGCCAGTCTACAGAGTAATTCATCACAGTTGTGATAAAATATCTGTAAAGGCTTCACCCATGCTTTGAATACATCCATCCCTCCCCACCACTCTTTACTTGATTACACATGAACTGAGGGTTTATCAGCAAGGATCTGTTCCACTTTACTCTCTAGCTACACCCAATCCACTATTTCTTTTTTCTTTTTTTTGAGTGGCTACCTACTTTGAGTCATCATGCCTCCCAAACATCAGAAGGAACACTGTGGAGTTTCCCTTAGTGAGCTTCTTTAAAAACCCATCTCCCACACAGGGTCTTAAACCTACTACTTCCGGTGAAAAAAATCACAAACTACTTTCAGCATTAACAGCTCCATTCCAACCAACGACATCAACGCGTTTCGGAAACTGACCTGGGTGACGATGCGCCACTGACCATCGAATCCATGAAACAACTACTTCCCTCATTCAAAACTGACATTTATATGGAATTCAAAACTGCTTTCCAATCCTGCCAACAATATATCGATAATATCAGCCAACGAATCGATAATCTTGAATCTAAGGGGGTCATTCCGAGTTGATCATAGCTGTGCTAAATTTAGCACAGTTATGATCATTCACACTGACATTCGAGTAAACACCCAGCACAGGACTTGCCCACCCTGCATGTCAGTGCCGCCCACCCCCCCCCCCACAGAAGTGTAAAGGCATCGCACAGCGGCGATGCCTTTGCACTTCAAGAGTAGCTCCCGGCCAGTGCAGCTTTAGAATGCTGGCCGGGAACTACTCATCGCTCCCCGGTCCGCAGCGCCTGCGTTGGCCGGACCGCTCCCCCTATACGGTGGCTTAACGCCGCCGTTCAGCCCCCTCCTGCCCAGCAACCGCCTCTGTCTCAGAGGTGATCGCTAGGCACCGACGGCTGCCATGCGCCAGTGCACTGTGGTGCTGGCGCATGCGCAGTCCCGACCCGATCGCTGCGCTGCGACAAACTGCAGCGAGCAATTGGGTCGGAATGACCCCCTAAATCCGAAGAAGTACTGTAGTTCGATCTCATAATGATCTTATAACTCAACATGAGGACCTACAAACAGAAGTGTCAACGCTACATAGCAAAGCCAGAGATTTGTATGACAAGTCACGCCGTAACAACGTTAAAGTCCGTGAGATTCCAAAATCCATTTCCAACTCCGAGTAGGATGATTATGTCATGGACGTCTTTAAAAAGCTGCTCCCGCATGTCCCTGTCAAAGACCTTCTCTTGGACCATATACATCGCCTTCCTAAGGCCAGAGCTGCACCTTCCAATGCTCCTAAAGACACCTTCATGCGGTTCCATTACTATCACATAAAAGAAATGGTGATCCATGCAGCTAGGTCTTTAGATACGGCCTCTCCCAACTTAGGACACCTTCAGAGTTTCAGTGATTTATCGGCTGCTACACTAGCTCTCCACCGGTCCTTTTTACCGGTCACTAGGGCCCTCCAAAAGGCTGAAATTCTCTACAGATGGGGTTTTCCAACTAAGCTTCTTATTCATCTAAATGGTACCACAACGGTTGTGAATACAACTGATGATGAAAAACACATTTGCCTGATAAAGAACAAACTAAGCCTTTCATTCTTCTATGTAGATACTCACCAAGTGGCTGTGCACAACTAGGTGTGTGTGGGCCTTCCACTAGGTGCTCCTCCCACTCCTCACTGAAGAAGCCGGCGGTAGTGTTGGACATCTGCCAGATGGACCATAAAATATATTTGGTAAAGTTACTAATTGACATTTCCAGCCCAGCACAATACACATGTTACTATTTGTAAAGCACTATTCAGAATTTGGGTAAAACACATATATTTATCCAGCAACATTTGCTAGCTAGCATGACATTGTATAACAAGCATTGTTAACAAGCATTAGTATATGACTACCCTGTTTTGTGCAGCATCCTAGTCCTACATATGGAGCACCGGAACCACTTCTTGGGGAAGTGGCTCTTCATACCCCAGCCCCTCCTGCTGGAAGGGAGAGCCAGTGCCACTCTGCCTATTCAGCCGGGCCTCTGTGGCCATTTTACGGCTTCACACAATGTATTATGTAGTTAAAGCACTTTTTGGCCACCTCCATAGTTGTCTCAGTGTGCTGGAGCAATTTACCTCCTCCAAGATTTGGTGCCACTTCCTCTGGCTACAGGTCCTGGAGCAGTAGTGCCCATAGAAGTTGTCATAATGGCACATGACTCCCTTATAAGGGCATCTTTATCTCTCACATTGATTATTATAATAGTCTCCTGACTGGTCTTCCCAAACATAGGCTCTCTCCACTACAATCCATTTTGAATGCAGCTGAAAGGCTAATCTTCCTCACTAGATGTTCATCGTCTGCAGAGCTACTCTACTGCCATTGGCTACCGGTATTTTACCGTATTAAATATAACATACTTCTACTTACATACAAGGCTATTAACCAGACTGCAGATACATACATCTCTTCACTCATCTCAAAATATCTCCCTACCCGATCTCTCCGCTCTACACAAGATCTGCGTCTTTCATCCACACTGTCACGATCCGGGTATCTGGACGCCATTACCTGCCGTTTAGGTGTCTTCTGAGACTGGCCCAGCGTTCCAAGTCTGGATCTCATCTGTGTCAACACTCTGCACATCCCTCCTGTCATTCTGAGATACTACCGCAGCGGCGCCATGTTTGAATCCAACATGGCGTCTCCCGTCCTCCGCGGCCTCCGCCGCCATTCCTGTGTTATTGCTGCAGGTTCTCAGTGTAGTGTATCAAGCCTGCCGGGGCCACTGCTGCCCTCCAAGTGTCTCTGCAGATAACAGTCATCTGGTGCCGCCATTATCACTATGTTTGCACATTTCATTTCAAACCAGTTTTCCCTCCAGGTTCCAGCATGGGCGCAGCCATGTTGGATTTGATCACATGCTCCAATTCCTCCAATCCACCTTCTCTGGAATCTGAATAATTGCCTAGCCAATGCCTGCATAGCAGCAGGTATAAGTATCCTGTGTCTAGGCCAGATAGATGTCAGTGCTTTGAATGTCATACCTTGTTCCAGTCTCTCTCTCCTGTGGTTTGTTTCTCCAGGTTCTAGTTCCTGTCTCCAGCATCCACAAAGAGACCCCCACCTGCTTTCCATCTTGCGGTGCAGCCTGACTCTACAGTCTTCCGTGGCTGTCCAGTTTCCAGCTATCTACTTTCTGCTTCCAAGCAGCCAGCTTACAAACAGATTCCAGCTCCTACAAAACACCGGTGCTGATCCAGCGGATCTTATCTTACCAGCAGTATCCACTACCACCGGTAATCAGCTATCAGCTATTCTGTTTCATCACCTCTCTGGTTCCACCCAGCATTCATTCAGTGACTTTACCATCTGGCTGATTCCATTCCGCATCCACTCCGTGTCTTACCACCTGGCTGGTTCTATCCAGCAAATACAACAGCTGATTCAAGTTACCAATTTCATCTGTTCCATCTACTGGCATGTTCTTTGGATATCTTCACTACTACAGCCAGGCCTGGTAAGGTTATTCCATCTAAGGACTTTAACAGCTGTTCTTACCTACCAGTGTCCTGTGTAACCATTTCATGACCAGAGTGCTCCAGGAATCATATTAATTATCATTGCCATTATTTACCTTGAATGCTGTTTGTTTACACGGAGTCTGTTAATAAACTTTTATTTTGACTTTTACCTGGTTGTCATGGTCACACCTTCGGGTTTCATTTTAACACTTACATGTCCAGGGGTCTGATTAAACCTCCCCGGTTTAAGTTCCTCTCAGCCCATACAACTGAGGCTTTCTCCTGTCAGTCAAAATCCTCAGTTGTGACAGTAAGCACTGACCATATGAATTCAGCCGGAGACCAGGATCAAGCGGCTAGACCTATGCAAGAACTGGCAGCCAGACTCGAACATCAGGAGGCTGCACAAGGTCAAACCATCCGCTGTCTCCAGGATCTCTCTACTCGGCTAGATGGGATTCAGACGACCCTCCGTGGAGCTGGCGCGTCTGGTGCGTCCACCACAGTGACTCCAGCTGTAACCCCACCCACCTTACCCATTTCCATACCACGTCTTCATCTTCCAACGCCAGCAAAATTTGACGGATCTCCAAAGTTCTGCAGGGGATTTCTCAACCAATGCGAAATCCATTTTGAGCTTCAACCTGGCAACTTCCCCAGTGACCGTACCAAAGTTGCTTATATTATTTCTCTTTTCAGTGGCTCAGCCCTTGATTGGGCATCAACGTTATGGGAGAAATCTGATCCCCTGCTGTCCTCCTATACTGACTTTGTAGCATCATTCAGGCGCATCTTCGACGAGCTAGTCCGGGTATCCTCTGCTTCATCTGAGATTCTCCATCTACGCCAGGGAACATGTACTGTGGGACAGTATCTTATACAGTTCAAAATCCTGGCATTTGAACTGGCCTGGAACGACGAGGCCCTGTATGCTGCATTCTGGCATGGCTTGTCAGAACGCATTAAAGATGAGTTAGCTACCAGAGACTTGCCTTTTAAGTTGGATGAGCTAATTTCACTATGCACGAAGGTTGATCTACGGTTCAGAGAGAGAGCAACCCAGCGAGGAAGATCATCCGTTCCTAAATCTTCTGCTCCTCCTCCTCGTCAACCATCTCCATCCAAGGATGAGCCTATGCAAATTGGTCATTCCCGTCTATCTCCCGCTGAGCGCCGAAGACGCCTCTCCAAGTCTCTATGTCTCTACTGTGCAGCTCCGTCGCACACTATCAACGCCTGTCCCAAACGCTCGGGAAAACTCCAGACCCTAGCTCGCCAAGGAGAGGGCCGGCTAGGAGTAATGATCTCCTCTCCATCTCCTCATGATTGTAACCTCCCAGTGTCGCTCCAAATTGCTCAACGTTACAGGAACATCATTGCCCTCCTTGATTCCCGAGCAGCTGGGAATTTCATAACCGAAGCTTATGTTAAACGGTGGTCCCTACCCACCGAGAGACTGTCCTCGTCCATCTCTTTGACTGCCATGGATGGCAGCAAGATCTTTGACGCAGTCATTTCCTTAAGGACTCTTCCAGTTCGTCTGAGAGTGGGAGTTCTTCATTCTGAGTATATTTCTTTTCTAGTGATTCCAAGAGCCACACATCCAGTGGTTTTAGGCCTTCCATGGCTCCGTCTCCACAACCCATCGATTGACTGGTCGACTTCGCAAAAACTGGCATGGGGTCCCTCCTGTGCTGAGACTTGTTTAGCCAAAGTTCTTCCTGTTTGTTCTTCCTTCCCCAGGTCATCTGATGTTCCACCTCCTCCATATCAAGACTTCACGGACGTGTTCAGTAAAGCCTCTGCTGATATCCTTCCTCCTCATAGAGAATGGGACTGCCCAATCGACCTCATTCCAGGGAAGGTTCCACCGCGAGGCCGAACTTATCCGTTGTCTCTGCCTGAGACACACTCCATGGAAGAGTACATCAAAGAGAACCTGGCGAAGGGTTTCATCCGACCATCTTCTTCTCCAGCCGGCGCAGGCTTCTTCTTCGTTAAGAAGAAAGACGGTGGTCTGCGTCCGTGCATCGACTACAGAGGTCTGAACGACATTACCGTCAAGAACCGATACCCTTTACCCCTGATTACAGAGCTCTCTGATAGAGTTAGTGGTGCAACCATTTTTACAAAGCTGGACTTGAGGGGTGCCTACAATCTCATCTGAATCCGTGAGGGTGACGAGATGAAGACCGCCTTTAACACCCGTGACGGACATTATGAGTACCTCGTCATGCCCTTCGGATTGAGCAACGCTCCAGCAGTCTTCCAGCACTTCGTGAATGAGATCTTCAGGGACATCTTATACCTCCATGTCGTAGTTTATCTAGATGACATCCTCATCTTTGCTAATAGAAGATCATCGTTTCTGGGTAAAGGAGGTTCTTTCCCGTCTCCGTGTCAATCACCTCTATTGTAAATTGGAGAAGTGTGTGTTTGAAGTTAAAACCATTCCGTTTCTAGGTTACATTGTGTCCGGTTCCGGACTAGAGATGGATCCTGAGAAACTCCAAGCAATCCAGAATTGGCCTATACCCTTAACCCTCAAAGGGGTCCAGAGGTTCTTAGGGTTCGCCAATTATTATAGAAAGTTTATACGAGACTTTTCCACCATTGTGGCACCTATCACTGCATTAAACAAGAAAGGTGCTAATCCGTCCAAGTGGTCCGAAGAAGCTACGCAGGCCTTTCACCTTCTGAAGCAACGGTTCATCTCTGCACCAGTTCTGAAACAGCCCGACACCGACTCTCCTTTTATCTTAGAGGTAGATGCCTCCTCCGTTGGAGTAGGAGCGGTGTTATCCCAGAGGGCCAAAGATGGACATCTACATCCTTGCAGTTTCTTCTCCCGGAAGTTCTCCCCAGCTGAGCGCAACTATGCCATTGGCGATCAGGAGTTGCTAGCCATCAAGCTCGCTCTGGAGGAGTGGAGATACCTGTTGGAGGGAGCTTCTCATTCAATCACCATACTTACCGACCATAAAAATCTTTTATATCTCAAAGGCGTACAATGTCTGAACCCTCGTCAGGCCAGATGGGCACTTTTCTTCTCTAGGTTTGACTTTAAACTCCAGTTCTGTCCGGATTCTCAGAATTGTAAGGCCGATGCCCTTTCCCGCTCATGGGAGCAAGAAAATGAGTCAGAGTCTGCAGACAAGCATCCTATTATTAATCCGTTGGCATTCTCCACGGTAGGGATGGACTCTATGCCCCCACCAGGGAAAAGTTTTGTTAAGCCAGTTCTAAGGAAGAAGCTCATGCATTGGGCCCATGCTTCCCGTTTTGCTGGACATACAGGCATTCAGAAAACCCTTGAATTTATCTCTAGGTCCTACTGGTGGCCAACTCTGAAGAAGGATGTTATGGAATTTATTGCCTCCTGCCCAAAGTGTGCCCAACACAAAGTCTCCTGCCAGCCGCCTGTGGGGCAACTGGTTCCATTATCTGTTCCCCGTCGACCATGGACCCATTTGTCGATGGACTTTGATTCCGATCTACCTATCTGCAACAAGTTTAATACCATCTGGGTGGTAGTTGACCGGTTCACCAAGATGGCACATTTCATCCCTCTCACCGGTCTTCCGTCAGCTTCCAAGTTGGCTCAAGTGTTTATACACTTCCGACTTCACTGTCTTCCTGAAGAGATCATCTCGGATCGTGGAGTACAATTTGTAGCCAAATTTTGGCGAAGTTTGTGTCAAGCCCTCCAAGTCAAGTTAAAGTTTTCCACAGCTTACCATCCTCAGACCAATGGTCAAACCGAGAGGGTGAATCAGGACTTGGAGGCCTTCCTCCGTATATATGTGTCTTCCTCTCAAGATGACTGGGTTCAACTCCTTCCTTGGGCCGAGTTCAGCCACAACAATCAATACCATTCCTCGTCTTCTTCGACACCATTCTTCATCAATTATGGATTCCACCCTAAAGTCCCAGAATTTCAACCGCTTCTCGCAACTTCTGTTCCAGCAGTGGATGTCACCTTGCGTCAGTTTTCAAATAACTGGAAGAACGTCCGCGCAGCCCTGCTTAAAGCCTCATTCAGGTATAAGAAGTTTGCCGATAGGAAGCATAGAGCGGTTCCTGCTCTCAAGGTGGGTGATCGTGTGTGGATGTCCACGAAGAATTTGAGGTTGAGAGTTCCCAGCATGAAATTTGCACCTCGCTACATCGGTCCCTTCAAGATTGAACAAGTCATCAATCCTGTTTTCTACAGATTACAGTTACCACCCTTCTTGAAAACACCCAGGACATTTCATGTTTCCTTGTTGAAACCGCTGATCCTGAATCAGTTTCATTCCGCACTTCCTCCAGCTCCCAAAGTTCAGACTCAACGGGGAGTCGAGTACGAGGTGGCCAAGATTTTGGACTCACGTTTCCGTTACGGTCAGTTACAGTATCTCATTGACTGGAAGGGCTATGGTCCTGAAGAACGCTCTTGGACCAATGCCTCAGACGTCCATGCTCCTGCCTTGGTCCGAAATTTCCACTCAAAGTTTCCTTTAAAGCCTAAGAAGTGTCCTGGGGCCACTCCTAAAGGGGGGGGGTGCTGTCACGATCCGGGTATCTGGACGCCATTACCTGCCGTTTAGGTGTCTTCTGAGACTGGCCCAGCGTTCCAAGTCTGGATCTCATCTGTGTCAACACTCTGCACATACCTCCTGTCATTCTGAGACACTACCGCAGCGGCGCCATGTTTGAATTCAACCTGGCGTCTCCCGTCCTCCACGGCCTCCGCCGTCGTTCCTGTGTTATTGCTGCAGGTTCTTAGTGTAGTGTATCAAGCCTGCCGTGGCCTCTGCTGCCCTCCAAGTGTCTCAGCAGATAACAGTCATCTGGCGCCGCCATTATCACTATGTTTGCACATTTCATTTCAAACCAGTTTTCCCTCCAGGTTCCAGCATGGGCGCAGCCATGTTGGATTTGATCACATGCTCCAATTCCTCCAATCCACCTTCTCTCGAATCTGCATAATTGCCTAGCCAATGCCTGCATAGCAGCAGGTATAAGAATCCTGTGTCTAGGCCAGATAGATGTCAGTGCTTTGAATGTCATACCTTGTTCCTGTCTCTCTCTCCTGTGGTTTGTTTCTCCAGGTTTCAGTTACTGTCTCCAGCATCCACAAAGAGACCCCCACCTGCTTTCCATCTTGCGGTGCAGCCTGACTCTACAGTCTTCCGTGGCTGTCCAGTTTCCAGCTATCTACTTTCTGCTTCCAAGCAGCCAGCTTCCAAACAGATTCCAGCTCCTACAAAACACCGGTGCTGATCCAGCGGATCCTATCTTACCAGCAGTATCCACTACCACCGGTAATCAGCTATCAGCTATTCTGTTTCATCACCTCTCTGGTTCCACCCAGCATTCATTCAGTGACTTTACCATCTGGCTGATTCCATTCCGCATCCACTCCGTGTCTTACCACCTGGCTGGTTCTATCCAGCAAATACAACAGCTGATTCAAGTTACCAATTTCATCTGTTCCATCTACTGGCATGTTCTTTGGATATCTTCACTACTACAGCCAGGCCTGGTAAGGTTATTCCATCTAAGGACTTTAACAGCTGTTCTTACCTACTAGAGATGAGCGCCGGAAATTTTTCGGGTTTTGTGTTTCGGTTTTGGGTTCGGTTCCGCGGCCGTGTTTTGGGTTCGACCGCGTTTTGGCAAAACCTCACCGAATTTTTTTTGTCGGATTCGGGTGTGTTTTGGATTCGGGTGTTTTTTTCAAAAAACCCTAAAAAACAGCTTAAATCATAGAATTTGGGGGTCATTTTGATCCCAAAGTATTATTAACCTCAAAAACCATAATTTCCACTCATTTTCAGTCTATTCTGAATACCTCACACCTCACAATATTATTTTTAGTCCTAAAATTTGCACCGAGGTCGCTGTGTGAGTAAGATAAGCGACCCTAGTGGCCGACACAAACACCGGGCCCATCTAGGAGTGGCACTGCAGTGTCACGCAGGATGTCCCTTCCAAAAAACCCTCCCCAAACAGCACATGACGCAAAGAAAAAAAGAGGCGCAATGAGGTAGCTGTGTGAGTAAGATAAGCGACCCTAGTGGCCGACACAAACACCGGGCCCATCTAGGAGTGCCACTGCAGTGTCACGCAGGATGTCCCTTCCATAAAACCCTCCCCAAACAGCACATGACGCAAAGAAAAAAAGAGGCGCAATGAGGTAGCTGACTGTGTGAGTAAGATAAGCGACCCTAGTGGCCGACACAAACACCGGGCCCATCTAGGAGTGGCACTGCAGTGTCACGCAGGATGTCCCTTCCAAAAAACCCTCCCCAAACAGCACATGACGCAAAGAAAAAAAGAGGCGCAATGAGGTAGCTGTGTGAGTAAGATAAGCGACCCTAGTGGCCGACACAAACACCGGGCCCATCTAGGAGTGCCACTGCAGTGTCACGCAGGATGTCCCTTCCATAAAACCCTCCCCAAACAGCACATGACGCAAAGAAAAAAAGAGGCGCAATGAGGTAGCTGACTGTGTGAGTAAGATAAGCGACCCTAGTGGCCGACACAAACACCGGGCCCATCTAGGAGTGGCACTGCAGTGTCACGCAGGATGTCCCTTCCAAAAAACCCTCCCCAAACAGCACATGACGCAAAGAAAAAAAGAGGCGCAATGAGGTAGCTGTGTGAGTAAGATAAGCGACCCTAGTGGCCGACACAAACACCGGGCCCATCTAGGAGTGGCACTGCAGTGTCACGCAGGATGTCCCTTCCATAAAACCCTCCCCAAACAGCACATGACGCAAAGAAAAAAAGAGGCGCAATGAGGTAGCTGACTGTGTGAGTAAGATAAGCGACCCTAGTGGCCGACACAAACACCGGGCCCATCTAGGAGTGGCACTGCAGTGTCACGCAGGATGTCCCTTCCAAAAAACCCTCCCCAAACAGCACATGACGCAAAGAAAAAAAGAGGCGCAATGAGGTAGCTGACTGTGTGAGTAAGATAAGCGACCCTAGTGGCCGACACAAACACCGGGCCCATCTAGGAGTGGCACTGCAGTGTCACGCAGGATGGCCCTTCCAAAAAACCCTCCCCAAACAGCACATGACGCAAAGAAAAATAAAAGAAAAAAGAGGTGCAAGATGGAATTGTCCTTGGGCCCTCCCACCCACCCTTATGTTGTATAAACAAAACAGGACATGCACACTTTAACCAACCCATCATTTCAGTGACAGGGTCTGCCACACGACTGTGACTGATATGACGGGTTGGTTTGGACCCCCCCCAAAAAAGAAGCAATTAATCTCTCCTTGCACAAACTGGCTCTACAGAGGCAAGATGTCCACCTCATCATCATCCTCCGATATATCACCGTGTACATCCCCCTCCTCACAGATTATCAATTCGTCCCCACTGGAATCCACCATCTCAGCTCCCTGTGTACTTTGTGGAGGCAATTGCTGCTGGTCAATGTCTCCGCGGAGGAATTGATTATAATTCATTTTAATGAACATCATCTTCTCCACATTTTCTGGATGTAACCTCGTACGCCGATTGCTGACAAGGTGAGCGGCGGCACTAACCACTCTTTCGGAGTACACACTTGTGGGATGGCAACTTAGGTAGAATAAAGCCAGTTTGTGCAAGGGCCTCCAAATTGCCTCTTTTTCCTGCCACTATAAGTACGGACTGTGTGACGTGCCTACTTGGATGCGGTCACTCATATAATCCTCCACCATTCTTTCAATGTTGAGAGAATCATATGCAGTGACAGTAGACGACATGTCCGTAATCGTTGTCAGGTCCTTCAGTCCGGACCAGATGTCAGCATCAGCAGTCGCTCCAGACTGCCCTGCATCACCGCCAGCGGGTGGGCTCGGAATTCTGAGCCTTTTCCTCGCACCCCCAGTTGCGGGAGAATGTGAAGGAGGAGATGTTGACAGGTCGCGTTCCGCTTGACTTGACAATTTTCTCACCAGCAGGTCTTCCAACCCCAGCAGACTTGTGTCTGCCGGAAAGAGAGATCCAAGGTAGGCTTTAAATCTAGGATCGAGCATGGTGGCCAAAATGTAGTGCTCTGATTTCAACAGATTGACCACCCGTGAATCCCTGTTAAGCGAATTAAGGGCTCCATCCACAAGTCCCACATGCCTAGCGGAATCGCTCCGTGTTAGCTCCTCCTTCAATGTCTCCAGCTTCTTCTGCAAAAGCCTGATGAGGGGAATGACCTGACTCAGGCTGGCAGTGTCTGAACTGACTTCACGTGTGGCAAGTTCAAAGGGCAGCAGAACCTTGCACAACGTTGAAATCATTCTCCACTGCGCTTGAGACAGGTGCATTCCACCTCCTATATCGTGCTCAATTGTATAGGCTTGAATGGCCTTTTGCTGCTCCTCCAACCTCTAAAGCATATAGAGGGTTGAATTCCACCTCGTTACCACTTCTTGCTTCAGATGATGGCAGGGCAGGTTCAGTAGTTTTTGGTGGTGCTCCAGTCTTCTGTACGTGGTGCCTGTACGCCGAAAGTGTCCCGCAATTCTTCTGGCCACCGACAGCATCTCTTGCACGCCCCTGTCGTTTTTTAAAAAATTCTGCACCACCAAATTCAAGGTATGTGCAAAACATGGGACGTGCTGGAATTTGCCCATATTTAATGCACACACAATATTGCTGGCATTGTCCGATGCCACAAATCCACAGGAGAGTCCAATTGGGGTAAGCCATTCCGCGATGATCTTCCTCAGTTGCCGTAAGAGGTTTTCAGCTGTGTGCGTATTCTGGAAACCGGTGATACAAAGCGTAGCCTGCCTAGGAAAGAGTTGGTGTTTGCGAGATGCTGCTACTGGTGCCGCCGCTGCTGTTCTTGCGGCGGGAGTCCATACATCTACCCAGTGGGCTGTCACAGTCATATAGTCCTGACCCTGCCCTGCTCCACTTGTCCACATGTCCGTGGTTAAGTGGACATTGGGTACAGCTGCATTTTTTAGGACACTGGTGACTCTTTTTCTGAGGTCTGTGTACATTTTCGGTATCGCCTGCCTAGAGAAATGGAACCTAGATGGTATTTGGTACCGGGGACACAGTACCTCCAACAAGTCTCTAGTTGGCTCTGCAGTAATGATGGATACCGGAACCACGTTTCTCACCACCCAGGATGCCAAGGCCTCAGTTATCCGCTTTGCAGTAGGATGACTGCTGTGATATTTCATCTTCCTCGCAAAGGACTGTTGGACAGTCAATTGCTTGGTGGAAGTAGTAAAAGTGGTCTTACGACTTCCCCTCTGGGATGACCATCGACTCCCAGCAGCAACAACAGCAGCGCCAGCAGCAGTAGGCGTTACACGCAAGGATGCATCGGAGGAATCCCAGGCAGGAGAGGAATCATCAGAATTGCCAGTGACATGGCCTGCAGGACTATTGGCATTCCTGGGGAAGGAGGAAATTGACACTGAGGGAGTTGGTGGGGTGGTTTGCGTGAGCTTGGTTACAAGAGGAAGGAATTTACTGGTCAGTGGACTGCTTCCGCTGTCGGCCAAAGTTTTTGAACTTGTCACTGACTTATTATGAATGCGCTGCAGGTGACGTATAAGGGAGGATGTTCCGAGGTGGTTAACGTCCTTACCCCTACTTATTACAGCTTGACAAAGGGAACACACGGCTTGACAAATGTTGTCCGCATTTCTGGTGAAATACTTCCACACCGAAGAGCTGATTTTTTTTGTATTTTCACCAGGCATGTCAACGGCCATATTCCTCCCACGGACAACAGGTGTCTCCCCGGGTGCCTGACTTAAACAAACCACCTCACCATCAGAATCCTCCTGGTCAATTTCCTCCCCAGCGCCAGCAACACCCATATCCTCCTCATCCTGGTGTACTTCAACACTGACATCTTCAATCTGACTATCAGGAACTGGACTGCGGGTGCTCCTTCCAGCACTTGCAGGGGGCGTGCAAATGGTGGAAGGCGCATGCTCTTCACGTCCAGTGTTGGGAAGGTCAGGCATCGCAACCGACACAATTGGACTCTCCTTGTGGATTTGGGATTTCGAAGAACACACAGTTCTTTGCTGTGCTTTTTCCAGCTTGAGTCTTTTCATTTTTCTAGCGAGAGGCTGAGTGCTTCCATCCTCATGTGAAGCTGAACCACTAGCCATGAACATAGGCCAGGGCCTCAGCCGTTCCTTGCCACTCCGTGTGGTAAATGGCATATTGGCAAGTTTACGCTTCTCCTCCGACAATTTTATTTTAGGTTTTGGAGTCCTTTTTTTACTGATATTTGGTGTTTTGGATTTGACATGCTCTGTACTATGACATTGGGCATCGGCCTTGGCAGACGACGTTGCTGGCATTTCATCGTCTCGGCCATGACTAGTGGCAGCAGCTTCAGCACGAGGTGGAAGTGGATCTTGATCTTTCCCTAATTTTGGAACCTCAACATTTTTGTTCTCCATATTTTAATAGGCACAACTAAAAGGCACCTCAGGTAAACAATGGAGATGGATGGATACTAGTATACAATTATGGATGGACTGCCGAGTGCCGACACAGAGGTAGCTACAGCCGTGGACTACCGTACTGTACTGTGTCTGCTGCTAATATAGACTGGATGATAATGAGATGTAGTATGTATAAAGAAGAAAAAAAAAACCACGGGTAGGTGGTATACAATTATGGATGGACTGCCGAGTGCCGACACAGAGGTAGCTACAGCCGTGGACTACCGTACTGTACTGTGTCTGCTGCTAATATAGACTGGTTGATAATGAGATGTAGTATGTATGTATAAAGAAGAAAGAAAAAAAAACCACGGGTAGGTGGTATACAATTATGGACGGACTGCCGAGTGCCGACACAGAGGTAGCTACAGCCGTGGACTACCGTACTGTACTGTGTCTGCTGCTAATATAGACTGGATGATAATGAGATGTAGTATGTATAAAGAAGAAAGAAAAAAAACCACGGGTAGGTGGTATACAATTATGGATGGACTGCCGAGTGCCGACACAGAGGTAGCTACAGCCGTGGACTACCGTACTGTACTGTGTCTGCTGCTAATATAGACTGGATGATAATGAGATGTAGTATGTATAAAGAAGAAAAAAAAACCACGGGTAGGTGGTATACAATTATGGATGGACTGCCGAGTGCCGACACAGAGGTAGCTACAGCCATGGACTACCGTACTGTACTGTGTCTGCTGCTAATATAGACTGGATGATAATGAGATGTAGTATGTATAAAGAAGAAAGAAAAAAAAACCACGGGTAGGTGGTATACAATTATGGACGGACTGCCGAGTGCCGACACAGAGGTAGCTACAGCCGTGGACTACCGTACTGTACTGTGTCTGCTGCTAATATAGACTGGTTGATAATGAGATGTAGTATGTATAAAGAAGAAAGAAAAAAAAACCACGGGTAGGTGGTATACAATTATGGATGGACTGCCGAGTGCCGACACAGAGGTAGCTACAGCCGTGGACTACCGTACTGTACTGTGTCTGCTGCTAATATAGACTGGATGATAATGAGATGTAGTATGTATAAAGAAGGAAAAAAAACCACGGGTAGGTGGTATACAATTATGGATGGACTGCCGAGTGCCGACACAGAGGTAGCTACAGCCGTGGACTACCGTACTGTACTGTGTCTGCTGCTAATATAGACTGGATGATAATGAGATGTAGTATGTATAAAGAAGAAAGAAAAAAAAACCACGGGTAGGTGGTATACAATTATGGACGGACTGCCGAGTGCCGACACAGAGGTAGCTACAGCCGTGGACTACCGTACTGTACTGTGTCTGCTGCTAATATAGACTGGTTGATAATGAGATGTAGTATGTATAAAGAAGAAAGAAAAAAAAACCACGGGTAGGTGGTATACAATTATGGATGGACTGCCGAGTGCCGACACAGAGGTAGCTACAGCCGTGGACTACCGTACTGTACTGTGTCTGCTGCTAATATAGACTGGATGATAATGAGATGTAGTATGTATAAAGAAGAAAGAAAAAAAAAACACGGGTAGGTGGTATACAATTATGGACGAACTGCCGAGTGCCGACACAGAGGTAGCTACAGCCGTGGACTACCGTACTGTACTGTGTCTGCTGCTAATATAGACTGGTTGATAATGAGATGTAGTATGTATAAAGAAGAAAGAAAAAAAAACCACGGGTAGGTGGTATACAATTATGGACGGACTGCCGAGTGCCGACACAGAGGTAGCTACAGCCGTGGACTACCGTACTGTACTGTGTCTGCTGCTAATATAGACTGGTTGATAATGAGATGTAGTATGTATAAAGAAGAAAGAAAAAAAAACCACGGGTAGGTGGTATACAATTATGGATGGACTGCCGAGTGCCGACACAGAGGTAGCTACAGCCGTGGACTACCGTACTGTACTGTGTCTGCTGCTAATATAGACTGGATGATAATGAGATGTAGTATGTATAAAGAAGAAAGAAAAAAAAATCCACGGGTAGGTGGTATACAATTATGGATGGACTGCCGAGTGCCGACACAGAGGTAGCTACAGCCGTGAACTACCGTACTGTGTCTGCTGCGACTGGATGATAAATAATGATATAAAAAATATATATATATCACTACTGCAGCCGGACAGGTATATGTTATATAATGACGGACCTGCTGGACACTGTCTGTCAGCAGAATGAGTTTTTTATAGAATAAAAAAACACCACACAAGTCACACGACGAGTGTTTAACTTTTTCAGGCAATCACAATATAGTATACTATACTGGTGGTCAGTGTGGTCAGGTCACTGGTCAGTCACACTGGCAGTGGCACTCCTGCAGCAAAAGTGTGCACTGTTTAATTTTAATAATATGTACTCCTGGCTCCTGCTATAACCTATAACTGCTCCCCAGTCTCCCCCACAATTAAGCTGTGTGAGCACAGTCAGATATTATACATAGATGATGCAGCACACTGGGCTGAGCACAGATATGGTATGTGACTGAGTCACTGTGTATCGTTTTTTTCAGGCAGAGAACGGATTATATTAAATAAAACTGCACTGGTGGTCACTGGTCAGTGGTCAGTCACTAGTAAACTCTGCACTCTCTAGTACTCATAAGCTCCAGTAAATCAAGTGTCTCTGTCTCAATCTCACTCTCTCTCTTCTAATCTAAATGGAGAGGACGCCAGCCACGTCCTCTCCCTATCAATCTCAATGCACGTGTGAAAATGGCGGCGACGCGCGGCTCCTTATATAGAATCCGAGTCTCGCGATAGAATCCGAGCCTCGCGAGAATCCGACAGCGTCATGATGACGTTCGGGCGCACTCGGGTTAACCGAGCAAGGCGGGAAGATCCGAGTCGCTCGGATCCGTGTAAAAAAAGCTGAAGTTCGGGCGGGTTCGGATTCCGAGGAACCGAACCCGCTCATCTCTATTACCTACCAGTGTCCTGTGTAACCATTTCATGACCAGAGTGCTCGAGGAATCATATTAATTATCATTGCCATTATTTACCTTGAATGCTGTTTGTTTACACGGAGTCTGTTAATAAACTTTTATTTTGACTTTTACCTGGTTGTCATGGTCACACCTTCGGGTTTCATTTTAACACTTACATGTCCAGGGGTCTGATTAAACCTCCCCGGTTTAAGTTCCTATCAGCCCCTACAACTGAGGCTTTCTCCTGTCAGTCAAAATCCTCAGATGTGACACACACGTATTACTTGTTCCCATTCAAAATTACAGGACTTTACCCGGGCTTCACCCACTATGTGGAATGCCCTCCCACGCACAATAAGACTCGCCTCTAGTCTCCAAACCTTTAAACGTTCTCTGAAACGTTCTCTCACCTCTTCAGACTAGCCTATCAAATTCCAGACCCACCCACATAACCTTCATGCTTCCCTATATAATTAGATCCTCTATACAGTAAACATAACATCACATATCTTGTCTTTCTTTACTCTCACACCCTCCTGACCCTTGGCCAACATTGCTGGGTGATCATATCATGTAGCCCATTAAGAACCTAGCAATCTAGTGGACCGTTATGCAATAGGTAGCATCTATCCTTGTGTATCAATGCCTATTTCGCTAGAGATTGTAAGCTTGTGAGCAGGGCCTTCCTACCTCTATGTCTATGTATTTACCGAGTTTTGTTCTATTACTGCTGTTCTAATTGTAATGTGCAACAGAATATGATGCTCTATATAAGGTACTGATAAGAAATAAATCATTCTCCTTATATGTAAAGTGCAAATTGCACTCACTCTCTGTCTTGCCCACAGCCACAAACACCTCACCATCATCCTCCTCCCACTGTCATCCACAGGCTTCAGCCAAGACACGTTCTCTACATCCAACTTTACATCTCCTCAGCCCTCCTGCTCCCACACTCCTCTTCCAGAACAACACAAAACACTTAACATTGCAAAATCAACCAAAAAAAGCACACTAATGGGTAAAACCATGCTGCACTGCAGGGGAGGGGGCAGGTGTAACACATGCAGAGAGATGTAGATTTGGGTGGGGTGTGTTCAAACTGAAATCTAAATTGCAGTATAGAAATTAAGCAGCCAGTATTTACCCTGCACAGAAACAAAATAACCCACCCAAATCTAACTCTCTCTGCACATGTTACATCTGCCCCACCTGCAGTGCAGCATGGTTTTGCCCATTAGTGTGCATTTTTAGTTTGCTAACAACCCTGAATAACCCCCAATTTTTCTATATGTGTTTGCACTAGAAATATGTTTATTTGTCAATATATAAATTTAAAAAAAGCAAAATGTTTATAATGGTAATGTATTCTGTTCTAGGAGATAATCCCACATCACCAGCATTCCCATGACCAGCTCATGAGGATGATAAACCACTGTGATAATATTGATGTTCCGGCTCCTGATGAATAATGTATACATACCTAGGTTCTGCTGAATATAAACAAAGTTCCTGGACCAGTCATATAAAAGAGGGAAGACGTGAGAGTCAGCCAGTCTGTGTCACAGTAATACAAGATGGATTGCAGCTCACATAAATTCTACCCTCAAGATGGCTTTAATTCTAGGGAACATCTGGAAACATATTTTTCCGGTAAAGAAGAAATGGTCTTTACAGAGGATACAATTAAATTTCCAATGGAGACTTTACACCAAATTTTCAATGAGGGTATGTATACTATACTGACTGACAGTAGTTAGTGTTTGTGCATGTAGGTGTGCAGTTGTGTTAGGGCACTTAGAATATAAGCACTAATGGGAAGGGATCTATATACAAGACAAATATCTGCTCGGTGGAGCACTGCATAAAAAATTGGAGCTATATACATTATATTAATAGATAATTTTGAAACTAGGGTTATATGTTTTTATTTTTAGATGAATTTGTTAAAGATAAGAATTCATTTTTTTCAATTACTAAATGAAGTTGTCTTTGATGTACAAACATGTGACCATATCAAGGAGGTCTCTAGACTGCACACCCAAACTGTAATCAGAGGTGTTAACTTGCTGAGGCTTATAGTGCCACACTCAATGAGAAAAAAAGATGCAGGTGCACTATACAAACATTACTACTTATAATATATTTGACAATACATTTTGCAATAAATAGAGGTTTTTAGCATAATCGTGGCCAAGGTTATGGGCTTACCCACCACATCCGGGTAACCTCATCGGGTAAGTTCCTAATATTCTAAGGGTTAAAGTCTAGGATGTGGGACACCTCCAAACCAGCCCAGCCAATACATGGCCGCGGGGGCTTCTGGCTGTTGCCTGGCAATGTGCGCTGCACTTTTTGATGGCCCGGCTGTTCCTAAGCAGCTAGGAAGCTACCCCTGTGTACAAGCAGCCACACAGCTGCACTAGGGCCCTCATTACGAGTTGTTCGCTCGCAAGCTGCTTTTAGCAGCTTTGCACACGCTAAGCCGCCGCCTACTGGGAGTGAATCTTAGCTTCTTAAATTTGCGAACTAAAGATTCTCAAAATTGCGATTACACACCTCTTAGCAGTTTCTGAGTAGCTCCAGACTTACTCGGCATCTGCGATCAGTTCAGTGCTTGTCGTTCCTGGTTTGACGTCACAAACACACCCAGCGTTCGCCCAGACACTCCTTCGTTTCTCCAGCCACTCCTGCGTTTTTCCCAGAAACGGTAGCGTTTTTCCGCACACACCCATAAAACGGGCAGTTTCCGCCCAGAAACACCCACTTCCTGTCAATCACACTACGATCGCCTGAACGAAGAAAAAGCCATGAGTAAAATACCTAACTTCATAGCAAATTTACTTGGCGCAGTCGCAGTGCGAACATTGCGCATGCGCACTAAGCGGAAAATCGCTGCAATGCGAAGAAATTTACCGAGCGAACAACTCGGAATGAGGGCCCAGGTTTTGTAATAGAAGGCAGAGCTGGATGGAACTCTCTGATTGGCTCCTGTTTCTTCTATTAGTCTGCCAGTCCAGTATTTCAATGCCGGTGACAGTTTAATTATGCAACTCTGTATTGTATGCATCCTGGCTCAGCTCTGTGTCCTGAAACCCTGGTCCTGGCTTGGGTGAAATCTCCAGATTTTTCCTGTTAATTTCTGTCTGTGCCTTGTACTGTAACTGGAATTGGAAACTCAGTTATCCCTGCATAATATCCAGCCTCCGTCAGTTGGATCAAGTACTACAGTGTGTTATATTATTATTACTATTATTATTATTATTATTATATTATTATTATTATTATTATTATTATTATTATTCTTTTAAATATATGGCATCAGAAGGGATCCACATCACCCAATTATAGAGTACATAATTAAGTAAAACAGGAAAACAGCGACTTACAGTTGAAGACAATATAGGACAAGTACAGGGTACATAAACATAGCTGCATCAGCAGACGACACTGACATAAGTATCAGGGTGTCACAAATCTGCAGGATTTGGTGTTGTCGAAGATGGTTTAAGTAAGAGAAGGAAAAGTACATAAGGTACATGCCATCCCCTCTGGATATCCACCCAGCTCTTCTCCTCTTTCTACACTGTCTTTGTCCCCATGAAATGCTGCTGAGCTCTTTGTGGGCTTGGGAATTATCATGCAAGCCTGTTATCTAGCTACGGAGCATATGTTCCCCTGTCTCCACTATAATCATATGCTTATTCCTCCATAATGACGGACTACAGCATTACTGATCCTAGCTGCCCAGCTGGAGTGGCAGCAGTTGTGTCTGGCATGTATTTTTTTTGTATGGACCGTTGGATTTTGTGTCTTCTGTAATCTCTCTCTGACTCTCTCTATCTCCTCTCCCCCTCTCTCGGTCCTTCCTCCCTCTCTTCCATGTATTCTCTTTCTGCCTCAGTCTCTCTCTCTCTCTCTGCTTCTTTACTCTACGCTCTCTCTCTCTCTCTCTCTCTCTGTACTTTCTCTCTCTTCTCTGCCCTTCTCTCTCTCTGCTAATCTTGCTCTCTCTCTCTTATTAAATGTCTACCGCCAGCTCCCATCTCGCTACTTGTACCTGTCCACTGTCTCTCTCTCTCCTTTTGTTGTTGACCCCTCAGGGATGCCAGAAAGGTGGAGAAACACAGTAGTCCAGTTTGGAGATGACCAGTGAGTGGAAAAGAGAATTAGCAGCATCCTAGGTTAGAAAGGGTCTCATCCTGCAAATATTTTTGAGATGAACATGGCAGGTTTGTGAGAGGTGCGGAATGTATGGTTTGACTGAGAATGAGAAGTAAAGAATTACTCCAAGACAGCGTACTTGGGGACTAGAGAAGATATTAGTGCCATCAATAGATAATGAGATTGTAGGAGGTGAGGTTATGCGGGAGGATTGGAAGATGATCAGCTCAGTCATAGGCATGTTAAGTTTAAGAAAGCATTGGGACATCCAAGAAGAGAAAGCAGAGAGACAGTTGGAGATACGAGCAAGGAGAGTGGTGGAAAGGTCACAGGAGGAAACAGATTTCAGTAGAGTATAATCAGCATAGAGATATTAGAAGTCCAAAAAGCTATTGAGTTTACCTAAAGAAGAGGTATAGAGAGAGAAAAAGAGAGAGCCAAGAACAGTACCTTGGGGGACACCAACAGTTAGTGGAAGTAGGCAGGGCAGTATTTTCATATGGGCTCAATGAGCAGTTCCCCAAGGGCCCTAGGAGTATATGGAACTTAGGCTGATAGCTCCTTTTTCCAGTGGTACCAGATTTTCAAAATGGGCCCTGGGGAACCGGAGATATCTGACTCCAAAAGCGGTGGTCCCCATCTGAGCCTGTTTATTACGCTTCCCAGAAAGATGTCTTGGGTTCTGCCTGAGTTTTTTTTAGGTAACTTCCAAAAGCTGGAACTCTCCCCTTTGGGTGGACAGTGGCAGCTTCTCTTTAATATGCCCAGAACCAGAGATATCAGCCTTGCAGCAGTTGGTCCCTGCTCCAGCTCCACACGCCTGGTATGCAGTTTTATATTTTCATTGTGGATTGCTCTGGCTCCTGCACTCTGATCCCCAGTACCTCTAAAAGGTGAGACTCTCTAGTTTTTAATCTCATTGAAAGCCAAGAAATCTATTTCCAGGAACTAGAAAAATCTTAAGTCAAGCAAGCTGCCCTCCCATCGGAAAATTATGAATCTTAAGTCCACTCCACTATCCATCCCTCCCCTGCATATTAAACACCTCCTAAGTCATGTACCGGGGCCCCTTTATTCAGCCCACTGCCCTCTTCTACAGTTTAGTGTTCTCGCTCCTGCTCCATCTCACACCATCTGTGCTGTGAAGGACATCAAAGCTGCCACTAATAGCACCCCCACCCCTACCACTGGAGAATGAGTAGGGACCCCAGAGCATTGCTTTGCCCAGGGGCCTACACACTGCTGTTAAGATGGCCCTGGAAGTGGGGAAAGATGGAGTCATGAGAGGAGACAGAGGAGGAATGGTCTGGGGGGTAGGAGGACAGCCAGGAGAGGGCAGTAGCACACAGACCAAGGAAGTAAAGGATTTGCAGAAGCAGAATGTGGTCCAGAGTGTCAAAAGCAGCAAATAGGTAAAAAATCAAATAAAATAGTAGTGGCCCTCAGATTTGGCAGCATGGAGGTCTTTGCAGACTTTTGTTAGAGCAGTTTCAATGGACTGGAGAAGATGGAATGGGTCAAGCAGTGAGTGGGAGAAAATAAAGATAGTAAGGTGGTTACAGGCAAAAGGTTTAAGGAGATTAGAGGCAAAAGGGTGGACAGAGATAGGTCGGCAGTTGGAGAGGATATTTTGATCAAGAGATTTTTTTTAAGAATAGGGGAGATGAGAGCATGTTTGAATGCAGAGAGGACAGTGCCTGATAACAGGGATAGATTGAGAAATTGGGCAAGATGGAAACAGTCAGAAAGAGAGAGGCAGCAGAGGAGGTGAGAGGGTATAGGGTCAAGTGGGGAGGTGGTAGTGGGGAGGGGGAATGGATGAGGCTCATGACTTCCACACCAGATACATAAGATAAAGATGTCAGAGTTGGAAAGATGGATGGGAAGGGGTGGTAAGGGAAAGGAGGTGGCTGGTTGCTTATGGTCCAGTGAGATGTCATGTCCTGATATGGAGTAAATTTTGGATTTGAAGTACAGATGGAGCTGCGCTCATCTGAGGTGGCTCCATTGCAAACAAGCACTCCCGGCGTGACTAGGCGATCCGTCCGTCTAGTCACGCTGGGAGTGCACAGAGACGCTCCCATTCAGAGCGTATCTGTCCAGGCACGCAGATGGAGATGCTCTCTATTCAAGTGAATGGGGCATGTCTCGATCACGGGCGCGCACGCCCAAGTGGACAGAGATGCTCTTGGTGGTAGGCGCACCCGGGCAGGTGCGCCTAGTCACAGACGGAGCCATGACTAGCGTGGCTCCATCTGTAAGTGGAAAAGTCAAGAACAGATAGAAAGGAGGGAAGACAAGGTGGGAAGGGGAAGAATTTGACAGTGGAAAAGTGGCACTGGAGGGTTGGAAGACTGGGAGGAGATGAATTTCTAGAAGTATGACTGTTTATTATTATTATTATTATTATCCTTTATTTATATGGCGCCACAAGGGTTCCGCAGCGCCCAATTACAGAGTACATACAGTATACGCGTAATCAAAACAGGAAGACAGTGACTTACAGTTGAAGACAATATAGGTCAAGTACAGGGTAACTAAGCAAAACTACACCAGTAAATGACAGAGATAAGTTCCAAGGTGGCCACAAAACGGGATTTGGGCAGTTGAGGATTATTAAAGTAAGAAAAGGATAAGCACATGAGGGAAGAGGACCCTGCTCGTGAGAGCTTACATTCTAAAGGGGAGGGGTAGACAGACAGGGGTGACACGAGGGAACGGGCAGCACTGAAGCATGAAACCATAAGTTAGAAATTGAGGAAGTCTGCCTCAGAGCATGATTTCCTACACTGTCGCTTGGCAGTACGTGAGCATTTTTGCAGATATCTGGGGCATTTGGAATGCCAGGGTTGAGGTGATGATCTGCAAGGATGAATAGTGGTCAGTGGAGTGACAGAGCCAAGAGCAGAAGTAAGGGATGCATTTTATATAGGGTAGAGGCTTGTTCAGGGCATAACAGAGAGAGAGAGAGAAAATAGGAGAAAAAGAGAAAGAATTGAGTCAAACAGGGAGGATAAAGAGGTGGTGTTGATAGTCCAAATGTTATGCCTCGTAATGGTGCTTTAGGAGATAGAGAAAGAGAACCAGAGAGGGTAACTTAAGAGAGAGAAGCTAGCATTTAGAAAGGAGAAATGGGGAGTTGGAAAATCAGATATCACAATGGTAGGTAAGACCAGGTCAAGTGGGTTCCCATTCACATGGGCGTGTGAGGCGGTCCACTGGGAGAGACCAAGTGAAAACATGAGATTCAGGAGTTTATAGGCAGGGGATTTTGTGGGATAGCGATAGAGATGTTAAAATCACTTAAGATAAGATGTTGAGGAAATTGGAAGGGATGCCTGGGACGCAGTAAATAACAGCAACTAAAAATATTAGCAGGTTGGAAGAGGTGTATAACATGGACCTCAAATGTAGAGAATGTAAGGAATGGTTCTGGGGTTATAAGTTGGTAGGAGAATCTAGAAGGAAAAAGAACCCCAACACAACCACCATGGTGACCTCTGAGTCGGGGGGGGGGGGGTGATGGAAATGTGAGGACCCCATTAGAGAGAGCAGCAAGAGAAGTAGTCTCAGAGGGGGTTATCCAAGTCTCAGTGATAGCTATAAGATGTTGGGAGTTGGAAATGAAAAGGTCATGAGTGGGGACCAGTTTGTTACAACAGATTTGGCATCCCAGGGGCAGAGGCGTATTTATGGCAGGGCGAGCAGGGCACTTGCCCTGGGCGCCATAACAGGTCCGACAGAGGGGGGCGCAGCCGGCCAATGGCTGTGTTCCCTGGGCAGTGTCTGCGCTGGACTCTCTCACTACTCCGCCTCTACCTCCGAGTTGTACTGCCCAGGGTGGTGTGGGACTGGGTAGCCACGCCCGCAATGCATTTTGCCGGGCCAATAGGTATATGCAAGGGCGGGGATGGGGAAGTATCTACCAGAGCCAGCATTAGTGGATGGGCGGGATGTCCGGACGACGGAGGTTTCTTGTGTGTGTGTTTGCGCTGCCGCTGGCCCCGGCAGAAGAAGGGGGGGGGGGGCGGCGGCCATGCTCCTGCGGGTGTGACTGACACCAGAGTGAGTGGCAGCGGTGTCCGCGGGCCGGGTATATTTGCTGATTCAGGCGTGCAGCAGCCGCCGGATCACACCACCCGGCACACGCTCCTTTCCTCGAGTCTTGACACCACCTCCTCACTCACTGCTGCGGAAGTATGCTGCCGCGGGTCCTAACTCCCGCTCCTCCTCCACGGCATCCATTAATGCAGGCTGCAATGACAGGTTGAATAGAGCAAGGAGCGGAATTCCTTAATGAGATGGTGGTTATTATTACATTGTCCATGCTCTGTCTCTCCCTGCTGTCTCTCTCTGACTCCGCTCTCTCGCTCTCTCTCTCTCTCTCTCTCTCTCTCC
Source organism: Pseudophryne corroboree (assembly GCF_028390025.1). Classification (NCBI taxonomy): domain Eukaryota; kingdom Metazoa; phylum Chordata; class Amphibia; order Anura; family Myobatrachidae; genus Pseudophryne; species Pseudophryne corroboree. The sequence goes on along the minus strand of NC_086453.1, from coordinate 351,995,591 downwards.
TGTTGTCTGCCACTTTATATCCCTGCTGTGTCTCTCTGTCCCTGATGTCTCTCTCTGTCCCTGATCTCTCTCTGTCCCTGATGCCCCTCTCTCTTTGTCCCTGTTGTCTCTCTCAGTCCCCGCTGCTTCTCTCTCTGTCCCTGTTGTCTCTCTCAGTCCCCGCTGCTTCTCTCTCTGTCCCTGATGTCTCACTCTGTCCCCGCTGCCTCTCTCTGTCCCTGATGTCTCACTCTGTCCCCACTGCCTCTCTCTGTCCCTGATGTCTCTCTCTGTCCCCGCTTCCTCTCTCTCTCTCTCTCTAATGTCTCTCTCTGTCCCCGCTTCCTCCCTCTCTCTCTGTCTCTAATGTCTCACTCTGTCCCCGCTGCCTCTCTCTCTCTGTCCCTGATGTCTCTCTCTGACCCTGATGTCTCACTCTGTCCCCGCTGCCTCTCTCTCTGTCCCTGATATCTCACTCTGTTCCCGCTGTCTCTCTCTCTGTCCCCGCTGCCTGTCTCTCTCTGTCCCCGCTGCCTGTCTCTCTCTGTCCCTGATGTCTCACTCTGTCCCCGCTGCCTCTCTATGTCCCTGATGTCTTTCTCTGTCCCCGCTGCCTCTCTATCTCTGTCCCTAATGTCTCTCTCTGTCCCCGCTGCCTGTCTCTCTTTGTCCTTGATGTCTCTCTCTGTCCCCGCTGCCTGTCTCTCTCTGTCCTTGATGTCTCTCTCTGTCCCCGCTGCCTCTCTCTGTCCCCGCTGCCTGTCTCTCTCTGTCCCCGCTGCCTGTCTCTCTCTGTCCCTGCTGCCTGTTTCTCTCTGTCCCTGATGTCTCTCTCTGTCCCCGCTGCCTCTCTCTGTCCCTGATGTCTTTCTCTGTCCCCGCTGCCTGTCTCTCTCTGTCCTTGATGTCTCTCTCTGTCCCCGCTGCCTCTCTCTCTGTCCCTGATGTCTCACTCTGTTCCCGCTGCCTCTCTCTGTCCCTGATGTCTCTCTCTGTCCCCGCTGTCTCTCTCTGTCCCCGCTGCCTGTCTCTCTCTGTCCCCGCTGCCTGTCTCTCTCTGTCCCTGATGTCTCACTCTGTCCCCGCTGCCTCTCTCTGTCCCTGATGTCTTTCTCTGTCCCCGCTGCCTGTCTCTCTCTGTCCTTGATGTCTCTCTCTGTCCCCACTGCCTCTCTCTCTGTCCCCGCTGCCTGTCTCTCTCTGTCCCTGATGTCTCACTCTGTCCCTGATGTCTCACTCTGTCCCTGATGTCTCACTCTGTCCTTGATGTCTCTCTCTCTGTCCTTGATGTCTCTCTCTGTCCTTGATGTCTCTCTCTGTCCCCGCTGCCTCTCGCTCTGTCGCTGATGTCTCTCTCTGTCCCTGATGTGTCTCTCTGTCCCTGATGTCTCTCTCTCTGTTCCTGATGTCTCACTCTGTCCCCGCTGCCTCTCTCTGTCCTTGATGTCTCTCTGTCCTGACTGCCTGTCTCTCTATGTCCTTGATGTCTCTCTGTCCCTGCTGCCTCTCTCTCTGTCCCTGATGTCTCTCTCTGTCCCCGCTGCCTCTCTCTGTCCCTGATGTCTTTCTCTGTCCCCGCTGCCTCTCTCTCTGTTCCTGATGTCTCACTCTGTCCCTGCTGCCTCTCTCTGTCCCTTATGTCTCTCTCTGTCCCCGCTGCCTGTCTCTCTCTGTCCCTGATGTGTTTCTCTGTCCCCGCTGCCTGTCTCTCTCTGTCCCTGATGTCTCTCTCTGTCTATGCTGACTCTCTCTCTCTGTCCCTGATGTCTCAATCTTTCCCCGCTGCCTCTCTCTGTCCCTTATGTCTCTCTCTGTCCCCGCTGCTTGTCTCTCTCTGTCCCTGATGTCTTTCTCTGTCCCCGTTGCCTCTCTTTCCCTTATGTCTCTCTCTGTCCCCGCTGCCTGTCTCTCTCTGTCCCTGATGTCTCACTCTGTACCTGCTGCCTCTCTCTGTCCCTTATGTCTCTCTCTCTGTCCCCGCTGCCTGTCTCTCTCTGTCCCTGATGTCTTTCTCTGTCCCCGCTGCCTCTCTCTCTGTCCCTGATGTCTCTCTCTGTCCCCGCTGCCTCCCTCTCTCTGTCCCTGATGTGTCTCTCTCTGTCCCCGCTGCCTCTCTCTTCCTGCCCCTGATGTGTCTCTCTGTCCCTGCTGCCTATCTCTCTATTCCTGCTGCCTCTCTCTCTGTCCCTGATGTCTCTCTCTGTCCCCACTGCCTCTCTCTCTGTCCCTGATGTCTCTCTCTGTCCCCACTGCCTCTCTCTCTGTCCCTGATGTCTCACTCTGTTCCCGCTGCCTCTCTCTGTCCCTGATGTCTCTCTCTGTCCCCGCTGCCTGTCTCTCTCTGTCCCCACTGCCTCTCTCTCTGTCCCTGATGTTTCTCTCTGTCCCCACTGCCTCTCTCTCTGTCCCAACTAGAGGCATAACTAGGGCGTCATGGCAGGTCCAGTAGAGGGGGCCGCCGCCGGTCAGGGACTGTGCACCGGACTACCCATCGCCTATCCACCATGTTCACCCAGTCAGGGCTCTGCCTCCCCTGTCTTCTAAAAAATGAAATCCGCCCCTTCTGATGACGTCACCCGCGTGCACTCCACTGTGTCAGGGGAAGAAGAACCTCGCTGGAGCTGCGGACCCATGCCATAGAACGGAGGTCACCACACAGTTAGAGGGACTGCTGACAGCTGCCTGTCCCTGGCATAGGAGAGAGATCCAGTCACAGAAGCCTCAGATTTCAGGTGAGTATATTTTTTAATCTGTCTTTATTTTAATGATTTTTTCTTTGCTCTTACTCTCCCCACCCATATCCTCTGCTCTGTTCCTGGTCACCCCACAGCCTGTCACCCCACTCCCACTGACCCCACTCACAGCCTGTCACCCCAGCCCCGCTGCGCTCTCCTCCCCTCACATAGAAGACAGCACAGGCACTGTGGGGCAATGTGTATCTGGCACTGTGGGGCACTGTGTATCTGGCACTGTGGGGCACTGTGTATCTGGCACTGTGGGGCACTGTGTATCTGGCACTGTGGGGCATTGTGTATCTGGCACTGTGGGGCACTGTGTATCTGGCACTGTGTATCTGGCACTGTGGGACACTGTGTATCTGGCACTGTGTATCTGGCACTGTGGGGCACTGTGTATCTGACACTGTGGGGCACTGTGTATCTGGCACTGTGGGGCACTGTGTATCTGGCACTGTGGGGGCACTGTGTATCTGGCACTGTGTATCTGGCACTGTGGGACACTGTGTATCTGGCACTGTGGGGCACTGTGTATCTGGCACTGTGTATCTGGCACTGTGGGGCACTGTGTATCTGGCACTGTGTATCTGGCACTGTGGGGCACTGTGTACCTGGCACTGTGGGGCACTGTGTATCTGGCACTGTGGGGCAATATGTATCTGGCACTGTGGGGCATTGTGTATCTGGCACTGTGGGGCAATTGTGTATCTGGCACTGTGTGTACTGTGTAAAAAGGGGACTCTGCCTGCGTACTGTGTAAAAAGAAGACTGCCTGCGTACTGTGTAAAAAGGGGACTGCCTGCGTACTGTGTAAAAAGGGGACTCTGCCTGCGTACTGTGTAAAAAGGGAACTCTGCCTGCATACTGTGTAAAAAGGGCACTCTACTGCCATAATGTGCAAAAATTGAATGAAGGTGTGCTGAGAGACGACACAAGGGGTAGGTGATAGTGTGACTAGAGGCGACACGGGGTAGGTAATAGTAATGTTGGCACGCCCCATTTTCAGTGGCCAAGCACCTTCTGGTATGTGGCCACGCCCCTTCTGGTGTGTGACCACGCCCATTTTCATAGTTAAATTTGCTTTTTTTTGGGGGGGGGGCGCCACTCTTCATCTTGCCCTGGGCTCCGAAAACCCTAGTTACGCCTCTGCCCAGGGGGAATAGGAGAGGGGATAGGAATTTGTGGGAGAGATGTGAATAAATTCATTTGAAATGCAGGGATATAGATGGTGTAGTGGTGGTGCTTGGTCCTGGAGTACTGTAGGAAGGTAAACTGCAAGAGTCAGACAGGGAGGGAGAATAGTGTGATACTGATGAAGAGGTAACGTGACAGGGAGAGGAGGGAGACTTTTATGTAACACCGGAGTCATGCCAAATAGGTTCTGTTAAAGCATAGAGAACACCATTTATATGCCAAGCTGGAGAAATGTGAATTCAAAGTCAAGGAGGTGTCCTAACTAAGTTACAGCATTACCCCAAAAGGGTTCTTGGTGGACCCTGGGAAACTCCAGTCCATCATTAACTAGGTAAGGCTTATGCCCCATACACACGGGACGACTTGTGCCTGCGTGCTAAGTGATCTAGTTAGCACCGATCGCTAAGCACACATCACTATACACACAGCGATGTGTGCTGATCGATCTGTGCTAACCAGTGTTTTCTTTATGCATGCTAGGTGATCTGACTAGATTTATACTGCATGCATGCATGAATGATCTGAGCCGGCGATAGCGATGCACGGGGCCATGCATCGCTATCGCTATGGGACATACTATACACACGGAGCGATTTGTGCTTCATTTCTAAGCAACCTGGTCAGAAAATAGGCAAAAATCGCTCAGTGTGCAGCCTCCACTAGTAACCTAAAAGCCGTCCAAAGGATTTTGGGCTTTGTAAATTATTATAGACAATTTATTATCTCATTTTCTGCATTAGTAGCTCCAATTACTGCTTTGACCAAGAAAGGTACTGACCCATTCAACTGGTCCCCTCAAGCTATCCAAGCCTTTGAAACAAGTTTTCATCTCAGCTATAGTTCTCCAGCATCCAAACCTAGAACTATCCTTTGTCATGGAGGTGGATGCCTCAGAAGTAAGAGTTGGAGCAATCCCGCCTCAGAGGGTCTCCAAGTATAATCAGTTACACCCCTGGGCCTTCTGGGAAATTTTCAGCTACAGAAGTAACATACTATGTTGAGTATCATAAATTTATAGCAATCAAATGGGCCTTTGAGGACTGGGGACCTTGGTTAGAGTCAAGCACAGTGTCGGGAAGCAGAGCTGCTCGGTCTGCCCCTGTCAATATGAGCCATGCAGCCCAGCCGAGTGCTCAGCCAACACTGTTCCCTCTGCCAGGGCTACCATCAGAAATTGTGGGGCCCGGGACTGACAAAATAGACAGGGCCCCTCCCTTATAAAAAAAGAGATACTACCACACTGCTCCACCCCCATGTGATGTCATACATTGTGACATTACATATAGGTGGGGTGTTGCGGACCAGCAGGAATGGTTTACAGAGAGCTGATGTGCATATAAGACTTGTTTTAAGAAGTCCTCCATGCACATCAGCCTGCTGTTGATTCACAGACTGGTGCAGCTCTACAGGTATTGGCGGTAGGAGCCATGGGTGGGTCCCCCTCTCTGTAAGGGCCCAGGACACCAGTCCCCACAGCCCGCCCTGATTGCTGCCCTGCCCTCTGCCAACCACCTTTTTGGCATTTGCCAGAAGTGCTAGATGGACAGTCTATCCCTGTGCTACTGTGAGTTGCCACCTTTATCCCATTGTTCCTGTGTGCAGCACATCACTGATTTATGAACCTTGCGCTACTGAGTTACACTACCTGCTAAATCCCAGTGTTTCCTGTATGCTGCACTGAACTGATTCATGGACTATGCTACAGTGATCTATCTATTATACTCCAGCGTCTACCTGTGTGTTTGCCTGCATAGTCCTAGTGCTTGTATCAACTGCAAGAATCCTCCATACTCAAAGTGCCTGCGTTAACTGCTTAGAACCTGCTTCACGATGCACTAACTTGTGTGTGTTCAATAACGCCTTCAGTTCACTTATCTCTGTTGTTCTTGAATGTTTCCCGCATTACACACACAGGAATTTTCTCATGAACCAAAGCTATTATCTTCCCAAACTGACAAGTGCCACAGTCATCGACAAAAAGAAAAGACACTTTATAAAAATGGCATACCTACAGATGGGGTGTATTCATGATCCAGACGGTCAGCATACTAACACTGGGATCCCGGCCGCTAGAATGCCGGCCGAGGGATGTTCCCACTCGTGGGTGTCCAAGACACCCATAGGGTGGGAATAGAACCTGTGGTGACCGCAGCAAGCCACTGAGACTGCAGCATGGCGAGCACAATGAGCCCACAAGGGGCTGCGTTGAAGTTCGCCACTCTGCCGGCATTCTGGTGGACGGGATCCCGGCATCGGTATGCTGAATGCCAGGATACCAGACCCAACCCCTACAGATGTGTCCTCCTTCATGCTACACTCAACGCATATGCATACTCATCATGTGCAAGTTTAGCCACGCTGCGATGCATATAGTCACCCAGCGATTATAGAATGCTGTGTCTATGGGATGCAGGTGTGACCGTATGCATGCATCTGTTGGTGGGCAATCTTGCCGCATCTGCATTACCACAATGCATACGCATTACAGATAGGCCCAACACGGACACAACTTACTGACTATGACATACGAGATCTAGACTTTCACCAATGAATGGGACATCTCACATGATACCAGTACACGGGTGTCACCCTCGGAAAGGGTGACAACAAAGCACCCACTCTTCTGCAGTGACAGGAGCCGGGTGCTGCAGTGTGACATACTCATGCAGTACTCGGCTCCTGTCACTACACACAGACCAAACCCCGAGGAAGCCAGCATCTCTTTAAATGCTGAACATTCCCCCAGAATGACAGAACAGAGATCCCTGCAAGGCCAGGCCCCTTTTTTATTAGGTCACACCCCCTTTTGGATGGCTTTGTCTCTGGCACGGAGGAGTAAGGCTGAGTGCACACCGGGTGTCACCACACCCAGTGACACCTATGTTCTGATGTGTTGATGGTGCTTCTGAATTTGAGAAACAATTTGTGAGATATATAACACCCATAGTATGTTAGAAGTTCAGCTGGTGTGGGATGCTGCGTTTGATGAGTCACTCAAGTTGCTTCTTCTGGACTTCGCACACGCCCACAGCAGAGAGGCAGGTGATCTCCAAAACTCAACTCAGTAAATAACACAATAGATAAAAGTCACAATCACTTTATTGAACAGGAAGTCTTTAGCAGAAGGGGTTGTCTTTGGAATCTTTACCTTAATGTTCCTATAATAACACTAACAGATGACTTAACGCACACACACATATATATATATATATATATTAAGTAACAATTACTATGCAATCTTATTTAGAAAAGTGTGCCAGACCATTTTTGCTGGCTTTTGGTTTTGGTTTTAATTCATCATCTGGTTTTGGTTTTGTATTTTTTTTTCCAATCAGGGGAGTCAGATGTTTTGTGGTTGGGGGGAATGAAGAAAATAAATTTTGTCGCTCCCACCGATTATCTCTCCCCCCCCCCCCCTGCAGGAAGCACTTACCACAGGATCCCCACGGAGACTCCTACTTCAGAGAGAGTTTTCTGTGCTGCTGCAGCGTGCTGTCCCCTGTCCTGTCCTGGTCGGCTTTTCACTGAGGCATTACTGGGAGGAGGCGTGGCCATGCTGAGCCTGCTGGGACATCCCCGCCTCCTCCCAGTAATGCATCAGTGAAGAGCTGATGAGATGGCTCTCTCAGCCAATCAGTGATCATTGAATTTAGTAGGACATTGTAGTCTGGTGCCCGAGGCAGAACCCGCGAGAACCAACAGCGGGATCATAAGGTTTTGCCTGGGTTAGGGATCCAGGGCAGAGCGGGAGATCTGAGCTAAGGCTCAGATTAGCTCGGATCCCAGAAGTTTGGGTGGGTTCAGCTTCCTTAGAAACTGAACCGCTCATCTTAATCCTATTACCTATACTTATCTACTAACTTTATCTTTTACCACTGTTAAACCACAAAATCATGTCAATATCGCACATACAGTGTAAATATCAATCTTCCACCAAGAATAATGTTAGGAAACAAGCTATAACTCTTTACATCAACATGCATACAACTGTAATTTATTAATCAACTATACACCACTCCCAGGCTAGTCCTGGTAGTTCTGCCTGGCCAGGTCTTTCAATGATGCACTAGAAAACACAGGTAGGTTAAATGTTTTGGTACTGTAACTTGCCAAAAAAATCCCTCTGTGTTTTCCTGGTAGGCTGTATTTTGTTGTTTATCAACTTTAGGAGAGAGAATTGACAGCATAGGAAAGGAATAAGTTAAACATCTTTGGAAAAGGGGAGGGTTAGTATATATATATAGGGAAGATTAGCCATTTTGTATCTCTCTTGTTGGTGAAATTGCCTTTGAGTGGGTGAGTGCTGCATAGCAGGCTTCCCAACTTTTACTGTGCTTTCCCCTGGGGCTCATTGAATTTTTCTTAAAACTCTCCCCTGCATTCCTCCTCTGCCCTTCAACATGACTGTCCGCCCTCGCCGTTCCGCCGGGATCCCAGCTCGTTACCGCGCGTCTGGCGGTGGGGCTGGGCCCGCGGAAGGGGTGGCTGGCCTGGGGGACGGGGCCACGTCCCCCGGGGCCTCCACGGGCTCGGGCAGGGCCGCGGTGTGGCGGTCCAGGTCAGCTTTGTCGCTGGGGTCCAGGCAGGACTTGAGCAGCGGGGTAGGCCAGCGGTGCGTCCCGGCCACCCGGAGGCGGAAGGGCGGCTGCCCTCACCTCCGAGCGCGGCGAGTGATCAGTGGGAGTTGGGCAACCGAAGGCGCGCGCATGCGCGCCGCGGTGGGCGCCCGTCCGTGGAGCCGCACTATGCTCCTATTCAGCTACTTCTGATGAGGCAGCGTGGAGGGGCCAGAGGGGAGTCGGCTGCCAGCCGCGCGAGGTCTGTCACTGGGCCTCGCGCGGCGGATCTGCAGGAGGATGCGGCCGGGAGTTCACGGGCGGGAAGCGGTGGGTCGCGCGCACCCACGCTCGCTTCTGGCGTCACCGTTCGCGCGGGTGCGCGCAGTGGCGTCGTTAGCCTCCCTGTCTCCCCAGCTCGCTCCCCTGCAGCCGGAGTCCGGCGGGGGGTGGGGGGGGGGAGAGGCAGGGCTCAGAGGGGTGATATCAGGGCTCTGCATACAGGGAGGAACGGCCAGGGGGAACACGGGGGTTAGCGGCACTAGGAGTCGGGGCGCGTGCACGAGGTGCGCAGGTGCCCGTACTCACGACAGGTGGCGCCGTTCGCGCACGTGCGCGCGCAGCGGCGCCGCACGTCTCTCTGTCTCCCCAACTTGCTCCCCTGGAACCGGATTCCAGCAGCTTGCGGGGGGAGGAGGGGGGGCAGGGAAGGGGTTGGTGGCCGCAGGGCTGCTGCGGGCGCTAACCGGCCTCGCCGCCGCTCCCTCCCATCTTGTGAGGGGTGGACCTAGCTGGAAGGAAAGTACAGCCCTTTGGAAAAGGGGAGGGTTAGTATATATAGGGAAGATTAGCCATTTTGTATCTCTCTTGTTGGTGAAATTGCCTTTGAGTGGGTGAGTGCTGCATAGCAGGCTTCCCAACTTTTACTGTGCTTTCCCCTGGGGCTCATTGAATTTTTCTTAAAACTCTCCCCTGCATTCCTCCTCTGCCCTTCAACATGACTGCCCGCAGCGGCGCCGCACATCTCTCTGTCTCCTCAACTCGCTCCCCTGGAACCGGATTCCAGCGGCTTGCGGGGGGAGGAGGGGGGGCAGGGAAGGGGTTGGTGGCCGCAGGGCTGCTGCGGGCGCTAACCGGCCTTGCCGCCGCTCCCTCCCAGCGGGCGGAGATGGCTCCGGTCTGCAGGGGGTGGGGGCGAGTGTATGCTCGGAGAGCGAGGGCAGCGCTGGCGCCGACGGCCAGTCCCTCGGTAGAGGCGGAGTTTGGTGGGGGACTGGTTCGCAGTGGGTCAGGGGCGCCCCCTTTTCCCCGCCAAGGCGGACGGGTCGGCAGACGTCGGGTTTCCGGATGACGCCCGTCGGGCATCATGCGGGTAGGCGCGAGCGGGCCCCGGCTGGGGGTACAGAGAGATCCGGCGCCACAGTTTGGGGCGGTCAGGGCCCCTCCGGAGCACTGGCGTCAACTCTGGCCACGGTGGTGGTGGCGTTAGGGCCGCTGGCTGCGCCTGCATCACCGGGGGTAGCGGCAAGCTCTGACGCGGCCGTGATGGAAGGCGGGTCCGGAAGGCGGTCAGCTTCAGCGGCGCAGCAAATTGCCCGCGCCTGCAGGGAGCTCGGGGAGGCCGCCGTGGACCTGGATCATTGTCCGGGACAGGACGGGCAGGGACGCGCTGCGGGGACAACCCCCTCACGAGTTGCTCGGCATGCGCCGCGGTTGCTTCCTGGGTCTTTTGCCCCTTTCTCGCCTGCAGGGGATCGAGGCGAAGTGGAGATGGTGGGGTACGAGAAAGAAGACATCGGTTTTGCCACGCCGGAGGATACCGTGTCGGTGCAGTCGACGGGATCAGGTGAGGTGTTACAGTCGGTAGCGGGCTAGTCCACGAGCTCCAGTTCTCGCAGCTTTTCCTCTTCCTCCTCTTCCTCTTCTCTGTCGTCGCAGGCGTCCGAAGTCAGTAGTTTGACTAGGGCGAGGAAGCGGGCGACTAAATTCGCCAAGAGGGTCGGCGAGTCAGCAGAAGAGGCGGAAGAGGCGCAGGCGGCTTAGTGAGGAAGCTCGCAGGGCCAAGAAACGCAGCGATTTGCCCGGGGTTGTTCACTGCGACTACACTGCAGTGATGCGGGGGCTGCAGGATAGCTGCCGCAGGAAGATTCGCAGAGGGGACTTCGTGGATGTGGTCGTCTTGGCGAAGGAAGCGAAGAAGGAGTATAAGTCGGCGGCTGCAAAGAAGGGCATCGGGGTGAGGCCTTCCGTACCTTCGATAACTGGCTGTCCGGTTTTCAGGTCTTCGCGGCGTGTTACCTGGAAGATAGGCCGGACGAGCACATGAACGTGATTCGGTACCTGCATCTCATACATGATATGCAGCGCACATCTTCGGGCTCAGAGTGGCGTAGGTATGACCAGGAATTCAGGGAGAAGCAGGACGGTTTGCAGGTCATGGACTTTGGGTTCAAGGACGTTTAGGTCTGGCTCAAAGTCACTCGAGGGTCGCAGCAGGCGGAGGAGCCCCGGAAACCAGGGGCGGACGGGCACCGCGCAGGGTCGTCCGCCCAAGGGTCCGGCGCGGACGGTGGATCGGCCAAACCAGGTAGGTCGGCCGTCCATGCAGGGGGGCGAGCCGCCACAAAAGGAAATGTTTCGCGTTTAACAACGCGGCCTGTTCCTTCGGCAAGCAGTGTCGTTTTCGACACTTGTGCTTGCAATACGGCGGATCCCACCCAGCCTCCTCCTGCTTCAAAGGCAGTCGTCAAGGTGCTTGGGGTAAGCAAACTTATCCCAGGCAGGCCGCGGGCGGGAGCGCTCCACAGAGCTCCAACGCCAATTAATTTAGAGACGATGGGCAAGTGGTTAAATTGGTATCCAAATAAGGCGGATGCGAAATTTCTGTTTTCCGGTTTTAGTTTTGGTTATCGCTTGCCTGTTGCGAGCGAGGTGTCGGTTCAGGCCCAGCGGAACCTCCAGTCTGCCCGAGCCTTGCCGTTGGTGCTGAGGGAGAAAGTAGATAAGGAGGTCAGGTTGGGCAGGATGGAGGGACCGTTCATCGCACCCCCGCTGGATGGTTTGGTCATCTCTCCCGTGGGGGTGGTTCCCAAGAAGACTCCAGGCGCTTTCCGGCTCATTCAGCATCTTTCTTACCCGTCGGGGGCGTCGGTCAATGACGCAATACCGCCGGCTCATTGCTCGTGGTGTATCAGTCGTTTGACGAGGCGTTGGAGTTGGTCCGCAGTTACGGGACTGGGGCCCTCATGGCTAAGATTGATGTTGAGTCCGCTTTTCGGTTGCTGCCGCTACATCCGGACTCATTCCGTTTTATGGGTTTCCGGATTGGAGCGGAGTATTTCATCGATAAATGTTTGCCGATGGGATGTTCCGTTTCCTGCTCGTTTTTCGAGCGGTTTAGCACGTTTCTACATTGGTGCGTGGAGTCTTCGTCAGGGGGTCACGGGGTCACCCATTACCTCGATGACTTTGTGTGTGCGGGTCCGGCATATTCTTCACATTGCGGCGACTTGCTTTTCAGCATTCGAGCGCTGTTTTTCCACTTCGGCGTTCCTGTAGCCGAGGAGAAAACAGAGGGCCCGGCCTCCTGTTTGTCCTTTTTGGGGATTGAGATTGACACAGTGGCAGGATCGTGTCGGCTGCCTCGGGACAAGGTGGTGAAGCTCCACGACCCTATTTGCCGGTTCGTGGGGTCGCGTAAGGTCACACTGCGGCAGGCGCAGTCCTTGCTGGGCATGTTGAACTTTGCTTGTCGGGTAATCCCGATGGGCAGGGTTTTCTGCCGGAAGCTAGAAAGGGCGACGGTGGGGTGTGCCAGACCACACCATTTCGTGCGATTGTCCTCCGAGATTAAGAGGGATTTGGCCGTATGGGCCTCGTTCCTGGAGGACTTCAACGGGGTGTGTATATGGCAGGCCCCAATGGTGGACAGCGCTAGGTTGCAGCTGTTCACCGATGCAGCGGGTGCCTCTTGTATTCGGTTGCTATCTGGAGGGATCTTGATGCGTGGCCTCGTGGCCGGCGGAATGGCATCGCGAAGGTTTCACTAAGGACCTTTTGCTTCTGGAGCTTTTCCCCATTATGGTGGCGCTGGAGGTCTGGGGCGATCGGCTGGCTCATCGCAGCATCTTGTTTAGATGTGACAATTTGGGCGTGGTGCATGCGATAAATAACCAGAGGGCGAAGTCACTGGTCGTTCTGCGGGTGCTGGGGCAGTTGCTGTTGACATGCCTACATCAGAACGTGTGGTTTCGCGCGCAGCATGTGCCTGGGCTGGAGAACGGAATTGCTGATGCGTTGTCACGAGGGCAGTGGGAAAGGTTTTGTTTGTTGGCACCCGAGGCCGACGTACATGGTTTTCATTGTCCCGGTTATGTTTGGCAGGTGATCGGGCCGAACTGGGGGGTCTAACGTTGCGGTCAGTCGCGCCAACCACGCTTAAGGCTTACAGGCAAGCTTGTGATTGAGTGGGAGGAGTTTGTTCAAGGACGAAATTCACAAGGTAAGAGCGGGCATCGGATGATGCTTTCTTTTATTTGGCAGCTGTATGTTTCGGGTAGGTCCAGAGCGGTGGTATCCTGGTACTTGGCTGGTATTTCGTTTTTCAGCAAAATAACGGGCGTCCCAGACGTGACGAAAAGTGGGATTCTGCTGAAGGCGATGAAAGGATGGGCGCGAGTTGCGCCGCCGCCGCCTGACAGGAGGCGGCCCATTGATGCGGCCTTGTTGCCGGCTGTCATCAGGGCGGTGGGAGGTGTCGCATCGTCCAGGTTTGAGTCGCTGTTGTTCAGTTTGGCGTTCTCAATGGCTTACCACGGGGCCTTTAGGGTTTCGGAATTGGTAGCGCCTTCTAAGCGAGCAGATTCGCGCATGCTTGTCGGGGACGTGGTGGTGGGTGAGAGGTCCTTGCTTTGCAGATTGCGTCGCTCTAAGACGGACCAAGTGGGGAGAGGTCGATGGGTCACCTTGGTTCCGGCACTTGATGAGAGCATTTGCCCAGGAAGTTTGGCAGTGCAGTATGAGGCAGTACGGCCTGACGGTCGGGGGTCATGGCTGCTGCATTATGACGGGCTGCCGATGACGAAGTATCAATTTCGTTGGATGCTGGGATGCTGTCTTGCGAGCTTGGGCCTTCCACCCGCTGCGTTCGGGACGCATTCCTTCGGCATAGGGGCTGCGACGTCGGCTGCGGCGGTGGGATTTTCCATGGCTGAGATCCAGGCGGTGGGGCGATGGAAGTCGTCAAGTTACAGACGGTATATTCGCCCCGTTGCATGAGATGTTGGCTCGCGCGTACTTTTTGTTCAATTGCAGTTGTTTAATCATGTTCTTACAGTTCAGTACGTTATGGTGTTGTGCGTTTGTTTGTCTTCCCGTTTTTTATCCTACTCAGGGATTAGCTACTTGCCATTGCGGGCATGAGCCGGCAGCAGGGGTCTGGAGTTATTTTGCGATTTTTTGCCTGACTTGACGGACTGAATTCTAATCCACAATTCGGCTAATCTGTTCTAATCAGAGTCCCTCAGCAGGTCTTTACGCTTTCACCTCCAGCTGAGTTCTTACATGTTTTACCCCTTTTTTACCCCCCCCCCCCCTTTATTTTCTTAATTTTGTTTTCATCTTTCCCATTTGTGTGTTCATGTTTTGCTTCAAATTGGCAGGAAGCTCGTGCAGATCGGCTAGGCCGAGACTGCTGCAATATGCGGAAACAAAATTTTTCTTTTTGGCAGATCCTTCAGGTTAATGCAGTAAATTAAACAATGGTATAGATGATTAGTAACCAATTTTACCCCCTTTTCCTCCTCTTCAGGTTGGTTGGAAGATGACTTGTCTATTTGGGTGGTTGGCCACTCTTATGTGTATTGGGCCGCCCAGTTTTTGGCCTCGGAGGGGGCTCAGATGTTTCCAAGGGCTCGAGGAGTTCGTTGGGATGATGTGGACGGAGTTGAGAAGTAGACTAGTCAGTCAGGCCGGCAAGCATGGAGTCCCTATGGTGTTGGTTGTCCATTTAGGTGGCAACGACCTGGGGAAGAGGACTTCTTTGGAGATGCGGTGGGCCATGATACAGGATCTGGCAAGTGTGGCCGCAGCATGGACCAATTGTGTATTGGTGTTCTCCTTGATGGTGCCAAGGTTGAGTTGGCTAGGTGTGGCGGACGGTCGCGTAATTGATGAGGCCAGAAAGAAGGTGAATGGGGCGGTGGCGAAGTGGGTGCTGTCCCACGGAGGCAAGGTAGTTCGCCACCCTAGGATTCTGTTCCGAGACAGTCACCTTTTTCGGCCTGATGGTGTGCATCTATCCAATGAGGGGATGATGCTTTTACTGGAGGATCTGTTCCTAGTGTTGCAGGAGTTAGGGTGAGGTTATGGTGGCGGTGCGAAGAATCTGGGGAGGAGTCTTTCGCTGTTGGCAGAAAAGAACGGCAGTTTGTAGCTGTATGGTAAGCTGTAGTGATTTACAGTTTGATTTGGTTTAGGTGCACTCACCTCCATCGATTTATTGGCCGCTCGACCACCCGACCGGGAGGCAGCGGAATGGGCACCCATCAGGGTGGGTAGTCACTGTGGGGGTTGAGCTAGCACCTATTACCATTTTTGATAGTTTGTAGTTAAATTAGGATGGTTTTGATTTTAGCATTTTAAGGTTAGCGTCAGTTTAATAGAGCCGTTCTTTTTTCTGCCACCATATGCCGGCTGGATCGGCATCTTAACAAAGTTTTATTTACAGGTTTGCTTTGGTTAGGGTCAAATAAATAGCTAGCAATTTTTCTGCCAAATTCAAGTCTCCGTGTCTTTATTTCTTGGTATTAGAGGTAACGAATGCTTTACTTAGAATGAAGGGGTCCACCAAATGTCACTAGGATGTTTAGGAGAGAGAATTGACAGCATAGGAAAGGAATGAGTTAGACATCTTGTGAGGGGTGGACCTAGCTGGAAGGAAAGTACAGCCCTTTGGAAAAGGGGAGGGTTAGTATATATAGGGCAGGATAGCCATTTTCTCTCTCTCTCTCTCTTGTTGTTGAAATTGCCTTCCCGCCCTCCCGCCCTGTTGGTAGAGGTTCTGGCATGGAGTGCCTTGGCATTGAATTGTTGGCTGGTTTTATCGTTGGCTATTTATTGGCGGAAAAGAACGGCAGTTTGTAGTTGTATGGTAAGCTGTAGTGATTTACAGTTTGATTTAGTTTAGGTGCACTCACCTCCATCGACTTATTGGCCGCTCGACCACCCGACCGGGAGGCAGCAGAATGGGAACCCATCAGGGTGGGTAGTCACTGTGGGGGTTGAGCTAGCACCTATTAGCGTTTTTGATAGTTTGTAGTAAAATTAGGATGGTTTTGATTTTAGCATTTTAAGGTTAGCGTCAGTTTAATAGAGCAGTTCTTTTTTCTGCCACCATATGCTGGCTGGATCGGCATCTTAACAAAGTTTTCATTTACAGGTTTGCTTTGGTTAGGGTCAAATAAATAGCTAGCAATTTTTCTGCCAAATTCAAGTCTCCGTGTCTTTATTTCTGGGTATTAGAGGTAACAAATGCTTTACTTAGAATGAAGGGGTCCACCAAATGTCACTAGGATGTTCAATACTCCCTGGCTTGGTCTCAAAACTGTACAGACGTTATTGTTTCAGTAGTTGAGTAATCGCTGAATGAAATATATATGTGTCCTTGTTTAGTTGAGAGGGCTTGGCACAGGATAATTTCTCTGGCGGCGTTCATTCACCTATACTAGCCTAGAGTGTGCTTCACTCCACTTTGATCCCCAAGATCTACTTTGAAAGTTCCAAATCACACTTGTTTTATAGCTAAAGGGGTGTACTCACGGAGCGATATTCTAAGCAATCTGACTAGATTGCTTAGAATATCAGCATGATCGCTCTGTGTGTAGCCCCCTCAGCGATAGCGATGCGCGGCCCCGCACATCGCTATCACTGCTGCTAGATTGGCCTGCATGCAGGCCAATCTAGCGAATCGCTCACTTCACCCGCTGGGTGAAGTGAGCGGTCCCCCGTCTCCTCCCGCACGCTCAGCACAGATCGCACTGTGCTGAGCGGCGGGAGAGATGTGTGCTGAGCGGTTCACTCAGCACACATCTCTCCTGCATCGGCCCGTCTATATGGGCCTTAAGACTTCAGTTTTGATGAATGCCTGCAGAGTACTGTAGATTATTGACAATGTTTAATGTTCTGAAAGGGTGTGAATAACTTTCCACAGGCCTGTCTCAGCAGTCACTGGCAAGCTGAACCTCTGCTGCCTTAGTCCTCCTCCTCACTGAAAATAGCCTGCACTCTAAGGTCATATTGATATTTGTTCCTAGATCCCTGCCTTCAGTGAAACCTCCTGAGCCAATTCATAAGTGTATTTTAGCTGGATATATACTGTGTATGAGTTTGACCTTTAGGGAAGTCCTAAAGCAGGGATGGGGAACCTTCATCCCTCCAGCTGTTGTTAAACTACACATCCCAGCATGCCATGCAACAGTTTATAGCAAATCTATTGCAAGGCATGCTGGTATGCAGTGGCGTAACTACTGCCCCCGCACCCCTCGCGGTGGCTCGGGAGCGAAGGGCTGCGGGGGCGCCACTGATTTAGCGCAGATTGACATGCGGTCTCCTTCCCTCCGCTGCTGCCTGCTGTAAGGAGGGACACGGAAGGCACAGAGCGCACCTCTCCTGTGTCCCTCCTGGGTCTCCGGCGGCGGCGGGTCTGTTAAAGGAAGTGCCGTTCGTGAGCTCTGATTGGCTCACGAACCGGCACTTCCTTTAACACAGGGGTGGGGAACCTCCGGCCCGCGGGCCGTATACGGCCCGCGAAGCCGTTTGGTCCGGCCCACCAGCTTGTCAGTGAGACACGCTGCCGCTCAGTCTGGCGGCAGCATGTCTCAGCTGTCAGAATAGGGAGACGGAGGAGAGCGCGGCTGTGTCGAGTGGGACCAGCGGCGTGTAGTACTTCAAACCAGCCGCCGGTCCGTGAGCCAATCAGAGCTCGCGGACCGGCAGCCAATCAGGAGCTGCGGCTGCCGGTCGGCGAGCTCTGATTGGCTCTCGAACCGGCGGCTGATTTGAAGTATTACACGCCGCCGCTTTCACCCGACAGCCGCGCTCTCCTCCGTCCATGGTAAGCAGCACGGAGGGGAGAGGGGGGAGGACATCTGTATACCTGGCACTGTGGGGGCATCTGTATACCTGGCACTGTGGGGGCATCTGTATACCTGGCACTGTGGGGGCATCTGTATACCTGGCACTGCGGGGGGAATCTGTATACCTGGCACTGTGGGGGCATTTGTATACCTGGCACTGCGGGGGGAATCTGTATACCTGGCACTGTGGGGGCATTTGTATACCTGGCACTGTGGGGGCATCTGTATACCTGGCACTGTGGGGGCATCTGTATACCTCGCACTGTGAGGGGCATCTGTATACCTGGCACTGTGAGGGGCATCTGTATACCTGGCACTGTGGGGGCATCTGTATACCTGGCACTGTGGGGGCATCTGTATACCTGGCACTGTGGGGGCATTTGTATACCAGGCACTGCGGGGGGAATCTGTATACCTGGCACTGTGGGGGCATCTGAATACCTGGCACTGTGGGGGCAATTGTGGATCGGGCACCGCACTATTGGGGGCATATGTGTATCACGTCCCATTTTAACTGGCCACACCCATTTTTTTGGCGCGTGCTCGCCTCCGGCGCGCACACACAGTACCTCTAAGGGGCAGACCTACTGGGGGGCAGGGTAATTTTTTAAGTTGAGAATTTTTGTATGGCCCCCGAAGGATTTTACAAATATCCAAATGGCCCTCGGTAGAAAAAAGGTTCCCCACCCCTGCTTTAACACATCCACTGCCGCCGGAGACCCAGGAGGGACACAGGAGAGGCGCGCGCTGTGCCCTCCGTGTCCCTAGAAAACACAAAACGGGGGGGGGCACTGGGGGAGCGTCACAGGCATGCGCAGACTGAGACTGACTGGCGGGTGCCACTCCGGACTTCCCCCCTCCACGGCATTATAGTGTTCTCTCACCTCCCCTGTCCTGTATATAGACTGCTCACCTGGTCCGCTCACCTGGGCCGCCCAGGTAATCAGTCTATATCCAGGACAGGGGAGGTGAGAGAACACTATATTGCCGTGGAGGAGGGGGGGGGGGGAGTCCGGAGCGGCACCCGCCAGTCAGTCTCTGCGCATGCCTGTGGGGAGCAAATGCGGCACAGTGGGAGGGGGGCATATAATGTGGCACTGAGGGGGCAAATGTGGCACTGGGGGGGTATATTTGCATTGGGGGCACGTGAGTACCTGGCATGAAACCCCTGGCAATGAGCATGACACCCAGTGCATGAAACCCCTGGCAACGAGCATGACACCTAGTGCATGAAACCCCTGGCAACGAGCATGACACCCTGAGCATGAAAATCCCTGGCACCGTGCATGGAACCAAGAGCATGAAACCCCTGGCAACGAGCAGGTATTTTAATTTAAAAGTAATTAGAAGCCTTACTGTAGGACTTAATGTGTAATGGGCATTACGGTGTGTGGCATAATGTATCACGGACATTTTGGTGGTGTCATAATGTGTCACAGGCATTACGGTGTGTGGCATACTATATCACAGGCATTGTGGTATGTGGTATAATGGTTCAGGGGCATTGCAGTGTGGCATAATGTATAACGGGCATTACGGTGTGTGACATAGGGTATAACGGGCATTGCGGTATGTGTCACAGGTATTACGGTGTATGGTATACTATATCACGGGCTTTGTGATATGTGGTATAATAATGTCTCAGGGTCATTGTAGTGTGTGGCATAATGTATCACGGACATTGTGGTGTGTGTAATAATGTGTCAGGCATTACGGTGTGTTGTATACTATATCACGGGCATTGTGGTATGTGGTATAATGTCTCAGGGTCATTGCAGTGTGTGTCATAATGTGTCACAGGCATGGTATGTGGTATAATGTATCAGGGGCATTGCAGTGTGTAGCATAATGTATAACGGGCATTGCGATTCCTGTCATAATGTGTCACAGGCATTACGGTGTGTGGCATAATGTGTCGGGGGCATTACAGTGTGTGCATATTGTGTCATGTGCATTATTGTGTGCGGCATAATGTCTAAGGGCCATTGCAGTATGTGGCATAATGTATACTGGGCATTACTATAAGGAGGAAAAATGACAAATAATGTAAGGGGCTTGAATCAGGATTATTTTTCTTTCCTGTGTGGCTAACGTCTGGGCGTGCAGTTTGCAAAACTGGGGTATAAGGTAGTCTTTTGCTGCAATACCACGCCCCTTTATGCGAAGCCACGCCCATTCCAATGAAGCCACACACCCTTTTTGCGACGCACGCGCTTTGGTGCGCGCATATTTATCCCTTTAATAGTGCCAATTATGGGGGATGGGGGGGGGGGGGGGCGCCAAAGAATTTTTTGGCTTGGGTGAGAAAAATTTCTAGTTACGCCACTGCTGGTATGTGTAGTTCAACAACAGCTGGAGGGCTGAAGGTTCCCCATCCCTGTTCTAAAGAGACATCTAAAAGCAGTAGGGATTCACGCCTGACATCAGTTCATATGGGAAGTACCCAGTGGATTCATCCTTAGTGCAGCTATAAGAATGCACTAAATGGCAAATATTCCTACTACACTGTGTTCTGCACCAGGGGACCAAGTTGCCCATCTATATAAAGGATGTAACATATACTGTAGCTTTTGTGCAGTCAGCATATGCTTTAAAAGCCTGAGAGGCAGTGGGTTGGGGGCCAAACGGGGAACCAGCGCATGCTGACTGCTCAAAACCTATAGTAAGATCCTATCAATTATATAGAAAGTCAGTTGAGGGGTGAACTTTGGATATGATAATGATTATTATTATAATGTTGGTTATTATAATGTTACTGGTTGTATGGTGTACCTCCGCCCTTGTTCCTATATTGTAGTACTATATCCCAGCAAGGTAGCACATCCCATTATAAGAAGCTACAGTAGGGTGTGCAGTCCAGACCACCTCCCCACAACATTTATCCAGTGCCATGCACAAGGTATCCATTTGGCAGGTCAACCCTACTTAGGTCAACAGTCACTAGGTCGACCACTATTGGTCGACATTGACATGGTCAACATGGACAAATGGTTGACATGTGAAAATGGTAAACAAAGGACAGCTCGACACATGAAAAGGTGGACATGGCATTTTTTATAAATAATTGACTTTTATCTTTTTCATAATTTATTATTTACGTGGACTATGATTTGGTATAGTAACCTGTGCGAGGCACCTTGCCCGCAGCATGGCTATCGAAGCGAGGCAGGTAAAGGGACATGGTACTCTAATTGAGATTCCTGGTCATGTTATGGAAAAATTACACCAAAAACAGTTCAAAATTCTATGTTAACCTTTTCATGCGTCGAACTGTCCCACGTCGACCATTTCATGTGTCGACTATTTGCCCATGTCGATCATGTCAATGTCGACCAATAGTGGTCAACCTAATGACTGTCGACCTTAACATGGTCGACCATGCATACCAGGACCCATGCACAATTGTACCATCTGCACCACTGCCCATTACAAGAAAACTAGCCCAAACCCTCTAATGTGTACACTAGTTGTTTTCATTGCCATTTAGTAATGAATATATTGTGAAGCGGATATTGTTTTATTATTGTTTATATATATATATATATATATATATATATATATCCACAAAGAAGGAGTGGCACTCGTGGGACTTCAGTCAAACAACAAAGGACACAGCAGTCACTAGTTGGGTCTAATCGACGTTTCGATAATTTAATATCGTCATCCTGAAGACGATATTAAATTATCGAAACGTCGATTAGACCCAACTAGTGACCGCTGTGTCCTTTGTTGTTTGACTGAAGTCCCACGAGTGCCACTCCTTCTTTGTGGATATACATGGTCCTTGGATCACTTGAGGAGGCACCGGGGCAATTGTGTTTGTGTTTGAGAGTGCCGGTCCCCACATCGTACTATATATATATATATATATATATATATATATATATATATATATATATATTTGAAATCCAGAGGTCTTTGTAACATACATTTGCAAATAAATGACAAAGCCACCAATCCCTGAAAAGGCTCCTCTGATATGCTGGTGGTCCCTACCTCTAGGTCTGGGCCTGGGGTGCACAACCCCACAAACCAGCAAAGGCCCAAGGGCAGCGCTATGCGAGAAGGTAAAGTGTTAGTAAGTGTTAATATATACAAAGTTAAAAGGATGGGGTGGATCTATTTAGGGCGCTCCCGGCTGCTGAAAATGTGTAGCTCTAGAAAGAATACACCACTCTCCAAATCAATCTAGAAACATGCACAATTTCAGCAGACACTTATATTCAAAGTATATCAAGGTTTCTTTAGGTGGTTCTAGGAATAACAACGTACCTCAACTCACAGCTCAGAAGGTGCTCTCAATCACATAAAGGGATCTTTCAACATCCACAAGTACAAACGATATGTAGAACTTGAAAACACCAAGCTCATGAAATCCCTGGCAACAAGCATTACCCTCTAGCAACGAGCATGACAACCAGTGCATGAAACCCCTGGCAACGAATATTACCACCTGACAACAATCTTGAAACCCAGCACATGTATCATGTTATGCTCTGGCAACAAGCATAACACCTACCGCGTGAAACCCCAATCAGAGCTCACGAACGGGCACTTCATTTAACAGACACGCCGCTGCCGCCGGAGACCCAGGAGGGACAAACAGGAGAGGCACGCACTGTGACCTCCGTGTCCTTCCCAAAACAGCTGCACTAGGGGGCCACAGCCGCTGTGGTCGTTTGGAGGTGCAGGGCGGAGCCCCCTGAAGCAGTGCACCTCCAAGTGACCGCAGTGGCTGCAGCCCTCTAGTTACGCCAGTGAATTAACCACAATATTATTTAAAAAACACTTATTAAAAATATATTGAACATGCATTGATCACATGAAAAAATACAATTAAAACATCAATAATTAATTACATTACAGTAAAACTTATATTAAAAGGGCTCTTTTAGAATAATTCCTTTAGTAAATATTAACCATTCCAAGCCAGCTGAAAGTGCATTAGTACTGAATACAGTTAATGGTCAATGATTTAAAGGCGGAAATATCTTAATACTTGATCTAAATAATTGTCCACATTGACTTCTGCTGGTAGTGTACAGTATGTCTCTTATATGGGGTATGTAGCTCCTCAGCTCATACAAAAACTTACATTCCTGATACACTGAAGTAGTAACAGGAGTGTAGCGAGTCACTGTAGTTACCTACCCATCACATCACGTTACTGAATGATGCATGGAATAGATGCTACATAGCTTACTGTATTGCACTTTACAATCACTGTAATCTTTCCCTGCAGGTCGCATTAAGGGAGACATTTTGATTGACCTCAGTAATGGATCCTTCATTCATCATCTCTATACAGCCAGTCAATTTTTCAAGCAGATCCTTGTGCTGAAGTGCTCTGAGCAATGTATGATGGAGCTGAACAAATATATTAACACACATACAGGAGCGTTTGATTGGGATCACCTAGAACAATATGCTAAAGGCAAAGAAGGAAACAGGTAATGTATCTGCCCAAACCTCTCTCTACCTAAGAGTAAACCCATACCTCCCAACATGACCCTCTCCAGGAGGGACAGAATGATCTGCTCCTGGACTTCCCACTTAATTTATGATTGCCAGCACCTGTGCAGAAACGCCTTTCTTATCCCTTACCTGCTCAACACAGGTGATGGCAATCATAAATTAGGAGAAAAGTCCAGAAGCAGAGCATTGTGTCCCTCCTGGAGAGGGTCATGTTGGGAGATATGATAAACCCAGTGTCAGTACACACTACACTTTATGCTTGGGCTGAAAAAAATACCCCCTGTTGTTCAGGTACATGCCAGGGTCTACTGGAACATGTAGTTCACCAGACTTAGCTAACATTAATAAATCCCTAGAGTATTTATTTAAAAAAAAATATTTGCCTAAACCACTCGGTTTCAACTTTAATCCAAATCCGCATGGAATCTTCTCTACTCTCCTGAAAAGAAACAAATCCATTGTGAATGACTTGAATTTGCTACAGGTGGAGTCTAGACATAAATTAATGAATTGGGGCCTTGCAGCAAATATCTAATCTGTAGGGCTTTACTCTGATTGGTTGCTGCATGGGAAAGTCACACTTGTCTGTTCACCTATCCACCTCTTGTGGTCAATGAATGAACATACTTTTAAGGCAATTAAGGTGTTGGTTGCTACACTTGCTGGGGATGCAGTATCTGCATTAGTAGGATCCATCCCCGTCTATAGCACTGATGCTTGATACTCATTTTAGTCTGCTGTACTTAAAAAAAAAAGTCACCTACTTTTGTAAAAATTAAGTAGTCAGTAATGAAATCTAGTGTAACCCTGGCTTTCCTTGGATATTCTGATGTGAGTCAGATTTTCAGCTAGGGTTATCAAACATTATAAATATTTCTAATTATATAAAGGGAGCTAACATGAGATCTGTTTATTGAGAGATCTCAACACAGGACACATGGACACCCTCTGAGGTTAGAGGACAGGAAATTTCATACACAATGTAGGAGGGGGGTTTTCACCGTAAGGGCAGGAATTCTTTGCCAGAAAAGGTAGTAATGGAGGACTCAGTCAATAAATGTAAAAACGGGTCAGATAAATTTCTAACTGATAAAGATATCCAAGGATATAACATCTAAAATGAATGTATTTTAGAAAAACCATGCATTCTAGTTGTCAGCTAAACTAAAAATGGTTTTCACTTGAGTCACTTGAGTAAATCTATGGTTATATGGAGAATAGTTGTGATCAACAAAAAGGTTGAATTCGATGGATACTGAAGTCCTCATTTTCACCTCATTAACTACTGTATGTTACTATAGGGTCTATTCATGAAGCAGACAAAAGATGAAGAAGTGAGCCTGTGGAGAAGTTGCCCATGGCAACCAACCAGCATTGAAGTAACATTTATAATTTGCATACTATACAATTGTACGGAGCAGGTGGGCATCTTCTCCACAGGCTCACTTCTTCACTTTTTTTGCTGCATCATAAATAGATTCCCTTTGTTACTAAATCTTCCTGTTGGTGCCTCCAACCAATCCTCTATAACAGGTTGCTAGTAATCCACCAGGGGATGACTTGGGTAACCCTACATCCTAGAACTAAAGGATCAGTGAATTATTTCATTAACAACTCTCCCCTAAGTAATTAAACACAAGTATCTCTGTTTGGTCTGTAGCAAGTCAACACACAATATTTCACAGTATCATTTCCATAAGATGATATAGTGGTCCATATTATTCTGTCAGGACATGGATTGTTGATAGCAAATAACATTAAAATAAATCAATGAGTACAAATTTAGGTAAAGATGTAAACATAGGCAGAGTGAAGAACATAGCTAGGAACAGGAAAAGCACAAAGAAAACTCTAAAAGCTACGTATGTGTGCAAATGCTAGGAGCTTAGGAAATAAAATCCCAGAACTAACTGCAATAATGACAAGGGATGATCTACATATTGTGGAAATACAAAGTCATGGTGAAATGAAAATCATGACTGGGACATAGCTATACAGGGATATACTTTATTTAGGAAGGACAGAATGGGAAAAATCGGAGGAGGGGTAGCAATGTATGTAAAAAAAACATAAATACTACCTTAATACAAAGTATTGGAGAAAAAACTGAGGCCCTTTGGGTGACCATAGACACAGGGGAGAAGTCAATTATTCATATTGGTGTGATATACAGGCCACCAGGACAGGAAGAAGAACTGGACAAGAACCTACTGCAAGACATAACTAAAATGGCATTAAAAAGAGAGTTAATAATCATGGGAGACTTTAATCTTCCTGATGTGAACTGGGAGGCATCGGTTGCTAGTTCCACTAAAAGTAGCGACATTTTAAATTCCCTTCAGGGAGCATCCCTCCACCGATTGGTGAGGGAGCCCACTCGGAAAGATGCAATAGTAGACTTAATACTTACAAATGGAGACAGAATATCTGACGTAAAAGTGGTTAAAAACCTGGGATCCAGTGATCATCAAGCAGTATGGTTCAGCATAAAGACAGAGACTGACTCAGCCCATACAAAAACAAAGGTGTTGGAGTTTAGGAAGGCGGATTTTGTAGGGATGGGAAAATGTGTAACCAATTCCTTGGCAGAGTGGAGGAACTTGGAAGCAGTGCAGGAGAGGTGGGAGACATTATAAAGTGCAATATTAAAGGCAACAGACAATTGTATCAAAAGTGTTAGGAAAAACACAAGGAAAAGGAAGCCAGTGTGTTTTGCGAAATGAGTAGCAAATATTGTGAAAGCAAAAAAGATGGCTTTTAGGAAATACTGTATAAGCAGACACAAAATAATGAAGGCAAAGAGATATATCGTGTTAGACAGAAGGAGACTAAGAAGGTAATCAGGTGTGCAAAGACACAAGCTGCGGAGAAAATGGCTGAGTCAGTGGGTAAAGGAGGCAAAACTTTTTTTAGGTATATAAATGAAAGGTGAAAAACAAAAGGCAGAACAATAAAACTAAAGACAGAGACTTGGAGTCTTGTTGAGGGTGACAATGTAATAGCAGATCATCTTAATAATTATTTTTTGCTCAGTATTCACTACTGAAAGAGAGGGGAAGGGGCCACAGTTAAGTTTCAGGGATATTCAGGAAAATGAAACAAGTATATTTACAGAGGAGAAGGTCCTAATAGAACTCCCAAAGCTGAAAGTGGACAAATCTATGGTGCCAGATAGGAAACATCCAAGGATACTAAAGGAACTTAAAGAGGTGCTGGTAGCACAACTGACATAATTATTCAACCAGTCATTAGCTACAGGAGCTATTCCAGAGGACTGGAAAAGTGTGAATGTAGTCCCACTGCACAAAAGTGGAAGCAAGGAAGAGGCAAATAGCTACAGACTAATGAGTCTTACATCAGTAGTAGGGAAAGAGATGAAGATTATCTCAAATCCAGCAATTTACAGGATCCCAAACAGCATGATTCACTGGGAGGAGATCATGTCAAACAAATCTTATTGACTTTTTTGTGGAGATGAGCGGATTCGGGTCTTACTCGGATTTACTCGGTTCCCAAAATGGCATCTTATTGGATATCCAAAACATGAGACATCCGTGAGCCAATAAGATGCCGTTTTGAGAACCAAGTAAATCCGAGTAAAACCGAGTAAAACCCAAGCCCGCTCATCTCTACTTTTTTGACTGTGTGACTAAAGTGATGGATAAAAGTGGAGCCATGGATATAGCTTATCTAGACTTTAGTAAGGCTTTTGACACTATGCCACATCGCAGACTGATAAATAAACTTGGAATCTTGGGATTGGATAATAGGATTATTGAATGGATAAGATCTTGGTTGAAGGATAGAAAACAGAGAGTTGTGGTAAATGGAGTGCATTCACAGGAGAGAAACGTTACCAATGGAGTACCCCAGGGATCTGTACTTGGACCAGAGATTTGCAATATCTTTATTTGTGACATTGCAAATGGCATTAAAGATAAAGTATGCCTTTTTGCAGATGACACAAAGGTATGCAACAGGGTAGACACACCAGGTGGGGTAAAACAAATGATTGAGTATCTAGGTAGACTAGAGGAATGGCCAAGAGTGTGGCAATTACAGTTTAATGCCAAAAAATGTAAAATCATGCACTTGGGTCTCAAAAATCCAAAGGCTAAATATAATATCAATGGCACTATGGCCCTCATTCCGAGTTGTTCGCTCGCTAGCTGCTTTTAGCAGCAGTGCACACGCTAGGCCGCCACCCTCTTGGAGTGTATCTTAGCTTAGAAGAATTGCAAACGAAAGATTAGCAGTTCTGCTATTAAATATATTCCTGCAGTTTCTGAGTAGCTCCAGACCTACTCCTAGATTGCGATCACCTCAGTCCATTTAGTTCCTGCTTTGACGTCACAAACACGCCCTGCTTTCGGCCAGCCACTCCTGCGTTTTTGCCTGACACGCCTGCGTTTTTTTAAGCACACCCCTGGAAAACGCTCAGTTTTCGCCCAGAAACACCCACTTCCTGTCAATCACACAACGATCACTCGAGCGAGGAAAAAAAGTTGCTCGAGCTCTAGGAGTAGGTCTGGAGCTACTCAGAAACTGCAGGGAATTATTTAATAACAGCTCTGCTAATCTTTCGTTCGCTATTCTGCTAAACTAAGATATACTCCCAGAGCAGCTAGCGAGCGAACAACTCGGAAAGACCACCCATATCTTTAAAAGGATATTAGTAAATTAGAGAGTGTACAAAGAAGAGCAACTAAAATGGTGCATGGCCTACATCACAAAACATACCCAGAAAGACTAAGAAATCTCAGGGCGGGATGTATTAACATGCATCGTCGGCCCTCACCGCCCATCGCAGCGATGTTGATCGCATATGTACTAGTGATGAGCGGGTTCGGTTTCTCGGAAACCGAACCCCCCCGAACTTCAGCCTTTTTACACGGGTCCGAGGCAGACTCGGATCTTCCCGCCTTGCTCGGTTAACCCGAGCGCGCCTGAACGTCATCATCCCGCTGTCGGATTCTCGCGAGGCTCGGATTCTATCGCGAGACTCGGATTCTATATAAGGAGCCGCGCGTTGCCGCCATTTTCACACGTGCATTGAGATTGATAGGGAGAGGACGTGGCTGGCGTCCTCTCCGTTTAGACTAGAGTACTAGAGACACTTGATTTACTAATTTTGGGGAGCATATTAGGAGTACTACTTGCTGATAGTGTGACCAGTGACCACCAGTTTAATTAATCCGTTCTCTGCCTGAAAAAAAACGATACACAGTGTGACACAGTCACATACCATATCTGTGCTCAGCCTCAGTGTGCTGCATCATATGTAATACTGTATATCTGACTGTGCTGAGTGCTCACTGCTCACACAGCTTAATTGTGGGGGAGACTGGGGAGCAGTTATAGCAGGGGTACATATTTTAAGTACAGTGCACACTTTTGCTGCCAGAGTGCCACTGCCAGTGTGACTGACCAGTGACCACTGACCACCAGTATATTGTGATTGTCTGCTGACCACCAGTATATTGTGATTGTCTGCCTGAAAAAGTTAAACACTCGTCGTGTGGTGTTTTTATAAACGCATTCTGCTGACAGTGTCCAGCAGGTCCGTCATTATATAATATATACCTGTCCGGCTGCAGTAGTGATATATATATATTTTATATCTCATTATCATCCAGTCTATATTAGCAGCAGACGCAGTACAGTAGTCCACGGCTGTAGCTACCTCTGTGTCGGCAGTCGCTCGTCCATCCATAATTGTATACCACCTACCCGTGGTGTTTTTTTTTTTCTATCTTCTTGATACTAGTAGCTTACTTTAGGAGTCTGCAGTGCTGAGCTGACAGTGTCCAGCAGGTCCGTCATTATATAATATATACCTGTCCGGCTGCAGTAGTGATATATATATATATTTTATATCTCATTATCATCCAGTCTATATTAGCAGCAGACGCAGTACGGTAGTCCTTGGCTGTAGCTACCTCTGTGTCGGCAGTCGCTCGTCCATCCATAATTGTATACCACCTACCCGTGGTGTTTTTTTTTTTCTATCTTCTTGATACTAGTAGCTTACTTTAGGAGTCTGCAGTGCTGAGCTGACAGTGTCCAGCAGGTCCGTCATTATATAATATATACACGTCCAGCTGCAGTAGTGATATATATATATTTTATATCTCATTATCATCCAGTCTATATTAGCAGCAGACGCAGTACGGTAGTCCACGGCTGTAACTACCTCTGTGTCGGCAGTCGCTCGTCCATCCGTAATTGTATACCACCTACCCGTGGTGTTTTTTTTTCTATCTTCTTGATACTAGTAGCTTACTTTAGGAGTCTGCAGTGCTGAGCTGACAGTGTCCAGCAGGTCCATCATTATATAATATATACCTGTCCGGCTGCAGTAGTGATATATATATATTTTATATCTCATTATCATCCAGTCTATATTAGCAGCAGATGCAGTACGGTAGTCTACGGCTGTAGCTACCTCTGTGTCGGCAGTCGCTCGTCCATCCATAATTGTATACCACCTACCCGTGGTGTTTTTTTTTTTCTATCTTCTTGATACTAGTAGCTTACTTTAGGAGTCTGCAGTGCTGAGCTGACAGTGTCCAGCAGGTCCGTCATTATATAATATATACCTGTCCAGCTGCAGTAGTGATATATATATATTTTATATCTCATTATCATCCAGTCTATATTAGCAGCAGACGCAGTATGGTAGTCCACGGCTGTAGCTACCTCTGTGTCGGCAGTCGCTCGTCCATCCATAATTGTATACCACCTACCCGTGGTGGTTTTTTTTTCTATCTTCTTGATACTAGTAGCTTACTTTAGGAGTCTGCAGTGCTGAGCTGACAGTGTCCAGCAGGTCCGTCATTTTATAATATATACCTGTCCGGCTGCAGTAGTGATATATATATATTTTATATCTCATTATCATCCAGTCTATATTAGCAGCAGACGCAGTACGGTAGTCCACGGCTGTAGCTACCTCTGTGTCGGCAGTCGCCCGTCCATCCATAATTGTATACCACCTACCCATGGTGGGTTTTTTTTTTTCTATCTTCTTGATACTAGTAGCTTACTTTAGGAGTCTGCAGTGCTGAGCTGACAGTGTCCAGCAGGTCCGTCATTATATAATATATACCTGTCCGGCTGCAGTAGTGATATATATATATATTTTATATCTCATTATCATCCAGTCTATATTAGCAGCAGACGCAGTACGGTAGTCCACGGCTGTAGCTACCTCTGTGTCGGCAGTCGCTCGTCATCCATAAGTATACTAGTATCCATCCATCTCCATTGTTTACCTGAGGTGCCTTTTAGTTGTGCCTATTAAAATATGGAGAACAAAAATGTTGAGGTTCCAAAAATAGGGAAAGATCAAGATCCACTTACACCTCGTGCTGAAGCTGCTGCCACTAGTCATGGCCGAGATGATGAAATGCCATCAACGTCGTCTGCCAAGGCCGATGCCCAATGTCATAGTACAGAGCATGTAAAATCCAAAACACCAAATATCAGTAAAAAAAGGACTCAAAAATCTAAAATAAAATTGTCGGAGGAGAAGCGTAAACTTGCCAAGATGCCATTTACCACACGGAGTGGCAAGGAACGGCTGAGGCCCTGGCCTATGTTCATGGCTAGTGGTTCAGCTTCACATGAGGATGGAAGCACTCAGCCTCTCGCTAGAAAAATGAAAAGACTCAAGCTGGCAAAAGCACAGCAAAGAACTGTGCGTTCTTCGAAATCCCAAATCCACAAGGAGAGTCCAATTGTGTCGGTTGCGATGCCTGACCTTCCCAACACTGGACGTGAAGAGCATGCGCCTTCCACCATTTGCACGCCCCCTGCAAGTGCTGGAAGGAGCACCCGCAGTCCAGTTCCTGATAGTCAGATTGAAGATGTCAGTGTTGAAGTACACCAGGATGAGGAGGATATGGGTGTTGCTGGCGCTGGGGAGGAAATTGACCAGGAGGATTCTGATGGTGAGGTGGTTTGTTTAAGTCAGGCACCCGGGGAGACACCTGTTGTCCGTGGGAGGAATATGGCCATGGACATGCCTGGTGAAAATACCAAAAAAATCAGCTCTTCGGTGTGGAAGTATTTCAACAGAAATGCGGACAACATTTGTCAAGCCGTGTGTTGCCTTTGTCAAGCTGTAATAAGTAGGGGTAAGGACGTTAACCACCTCGGAACATCCTCCCTTATACGTCACCTGCAGCGCATTCATCATAAGTCAGTGACAAGTTCTAAAACTTTGGGCGACAGCGGAAGCAGTCCACTGACCAGTAAATCCCTTCCTCTTGTAACCAAGCACATGCAAACCACCCCACCAACTCCCTCAGTGTCAATTTCCTCCTTCCCCAGGAATGCCAATAGTCCTGCAGGCCATGTCACTGGCAATTCTGACGAGTCCTCTCCTGCCTGGGATTCCTCCGATGCATCCTTGCGTGTAACGCCTACTGCTGCTGGCGCTGCTGTTGTTGCTGCTGGGAGTCGATGGTCATCCCAGAGGGGAAGTCGTAAGACCACTTTTACTACTTCCACCAAGCAATTGACTGTCCAACAGTCCTTTGCGAGGAAGATGAAATATCACAGCAGTCATCCTGCTGCAAAGCGGATAACTGAGGCCTTGGCAGCCTGGGCGGTGAGAAACGTGGTTCCGGTATCCATCATTACTGCAGAGCCAACTATAGACTTGTTTGAGATACTGTGTCCCCGGTACCAAATACCATCTAGGTTCCATTTCTCAAGGCAGGCGATACCGAAAATGTACACAGACCTCAGAAAAAGACTCACCAGTGTCCTAAAAAATGCAGTTGTACCCAATGTCCACTTAACCACGGACATGTGGACAAGTGGAGCAGGGCAGACTCAGGACTATATGACTGTGACAGCCCACTGGGTAGATGTATTGACTCCCGCCGCAAGAACAGCAGCGGCGGCACCAGTAGCAGCATCTCGCAAACGCCAACTCGTTCCTAGGCAGGCTACGCTTTGTATCACCTCTTTCCAGAATACGCACACAGCTAAAAACGTCTTACGGCAACTGAGGAAGATCATCGCAGAATGGCTTACCCCAATTGGACTCTCCTGTGGATTTGTGGCATCGGACAACGCCAGCAATATTGTGTGTGCATTAAATCTGGGCAAATTCCAGCACGTCCCATGTTTTGCACATACCTTGAATTTGGTGGTGCAGAATTATTTAAAAAACGACAGGGGCGTGCAAGAGATGCTGTTGGTGGCCAGAAGAATTGCAGGACACTTTCGGCGTACAGGCACCACGTACAGAAGACTGGAGCACCACCAAAAACGCCTGAACCTGCCCTGCCATCATCTGAAGCAAGAAGTGGTAACGAGGTGGAATTCAACCCTCTATATGCTTCAGAGGTTGGAGGAGCACCAAAAGGCCATTCAAGCCTATACAATTGAGCACGATATAGGAGGTGGAATGCACCTGTCTCAAGCGCAGTGGAGAATGATTTCAACGTTGTGCAAGGTTCTGCTGCCCTTTGAACTTGCCACACGTGAAGTCAGTTCAGACACTGCCAGCCTGAGTCAGGTCATTCCCCTCATCAGGCTTTTGCAGAAGAAGCTGGAGACATTGAAGGAGGAGCTAAGACAGAGCGATTCCGCTAGGCATGTGGGACTTGTGGATGGAGCCCTTAATTCGCTTAACAAGGATTCACGGGTGGTCAATCTGTTGAAATCAGAGCACTACATTTTGGCCACCGTGCTCGATCCTAGATTTAAAACCTACCTTGGATCTCTCTTTCCGGCAGACACAAGTCTGCTGGGGTTCAAAGAACTGCTGGTGAGAAAATTGTCAAGTCAAGCGGAACGCGACCTGTCAACATCTCCTCCTTCACATTCTCCCGCAACTGGGGGTGCGAGGAAAAGGCTCAGAATTCCGAGCCCACCCGCTGGCGGTGATGCAGGGCAGTCTGGAGCGACTGCTGATGCAGGGCAGTCTGGAGCGACTGCTGATGCTGACATCTGGTCCGGACTGAAGGACCTGACAACGATTACGGACATGTCGTCTACTGTCACTGCATATGATTTTCTCCCCATTGAAAGAATGGTGGAGGATTATATGAGTGACCGCATCCAAGTAGGCACGTCAGACAGTCCGTACTTATACTAGCAGGAAAAAGAGGCAATTTGGAGGCCCTTGCACAAACTGGCTTTATTCTACCTAAGTTGTCCTCCCACAAGTGTGTACTCCGAAAGAGTGTTTAGTGCCGCCGCTCACCTTGTCAGCAATCGGCGTACGAGGTTACATCCAGAAAATGTGGAGAAGATGATGTTCATTAAAATGAATTATAATCAATTCCTCCGTGGAGACATTGACCAGCAGCTATTGCCTCCACAAAGTACACAGGGAGCTGAGATGGTGGATTCCAGTGGGGACGAATTGATAATCTGTGAGGAGGGGGATGTACACGGTGATATATCGGAGGATGATGATGAGGTGGACATCTTGCCTCTGTAGAGCCAGTTTGTGCAAGGAGAGATTAATTGCTTCTTTTTTGGTGGGGGTCCAAACCAACCCGTCATTTCAGTCACAGTCGTGTGGCAGACCCTGTCACTGAAATGATGGGTTGGTTAAAGTGTGCATGTCCTGTTTATACAACATAAGGGTGGGTGGGAGGGCCCAAGGACAATTCCATCTTGCACCTCTTTTTTCTTTAATTTTTCTTTGCATCATGTGCTGTTTGGGGAGTAGTTTTTTGAAGGGCCATCCTGCGTGACACTGCAGTGCCACTCCTAGATGGGCCAGGTGTTTGTGTCGGCCACTAGGGTCGCTTAGCTTACTCACACAGCTACCTCATTGCGCCTCTTTTTTTCTTTGCGTCATGTGCTGTTTGGGGAGTAGTTTTTTGAAGGGCCAGCCTGCGTGACACTGCAGTGCCACTCCTAGATGGGCCAGGTGTTTGTGTCGGCCACTAGGGTCGCTTAGCTTACTCACACAGCTACCTCATTGCGCCTCTTTTTTTCTTTGCGTCATGTGCTGTTTGGGGAGTAGTTTTTTGAAGGGCCAGCCTGCGTGACACTGCAGTGCCACTCCTAGATGGGCCAGGTGTTTGTGTCGGCCACTAGGGTCGCTTAGCTTACTCACACAGCTACCTCATTGCGCCTCTTTTTTTCTTTGCATCATGTGCTGTTTGGGGAGTAGTTTTTTGAAGGGCTAGCCTGCGTGACACTGCAGTGCCACTCCTAGATGGGCCAGGTGTTTGTGTCGGCCACTAGAGTCGCTTAGCTTACTCACACAGCTACCTCATTGCGCCTCTTTTTTTCTTTGCGTCATGTGCTGTTTGGGGAGTAGTTTTTTGAAGGGCCAGCCTGCGTGACACTGCAGTGCCACTCCTAGATGGGCCAGGTGTTTGTGTCGGCCACTTGGGTCGCTTAGCTTAGCCATCCAGCGACCTCGGTGCAAATTTTAGGACTAAAAATAATATTGTGAGGTGTGAGGTGTTCAGAATAGACTGAAAATGAGTGGAAATTATGGTTATTGAGGTTAATAATACTTTGGGATCAAAATGACCCCCAAATTCTATGATTTAAGCTGTTTTTGAGGGTTTTTTGAAAAAAACACCCGAATCCAAAACACACCCGAATCCGACAAAAAAAATTCGGTGAGGTTTTGCCAAAACGCGTTCGAACCCAAAACACGGCCGCGGAACCGAACCCAAAACCAAAACACAAAACCCGAAAAATTTCCGGCGCTCATCACTAATATGTACTAACATATGCAATCAACATCGCAATGCGGTAACGGAGCCCCCTGCGATACCTGTGAGGTGGTGTGCAGGGGGTCTCCGTCACTTCCCTGGGGTCTCCGCCTGTTCACCTGCCGGGAAGCAGGCAGCAGGCTGTCCCCGGCGCCTACTTTTCCTCCCTGCAGCCGGAAGGACCTCCAGCTGTGCTGCTATGGGGGGGAGGAGTTTGCCTTCCGGGTCCAGGCTTCCTGGAAGAAGGTATATAGGGAGGGGAGAGGGGGAGGCATCTGTGATGAGAGGCGGCGGAGACGGGGTTTAGCCGCTGCTGGCCATCCAAACCATGGGCGAAAACGCGGCGGCTGGGTGGTATTACATATGAAAATTCAATAAATCCCCAGAAAATGGGGA
Source organism: Pseudophryne corroboree (assembly GCF_028390025.1). Lineage (NCBI taxonomy): Eukaryota > Metazoa > Chordata > Amphibia > Anura > Myobatrachidae > Pseudophryne > Pseudophryne corroboree. The sequence continues at coordinate 351,960,420 of NC_086453.1, read as the reverse complement.
TTTTATCGCATTTCCCCTTTAGTACATCCCACCCTCAATATGTATAGTTTGGAGCAGAGACGGGAAAGGGGGGACACGATAGACACTTTCAAATATATCAAGGGTCCAGGAGGGAAACATTCTTCAAATGAAGAGAATCAATAGTGCATGAGGACATGCACTTAGATTGGAGGGGGGGGGTTCAGGGGAAATTTGAGGAAAAATAACTTCACAGAAAGGGTAGTGGACAAGTGGAATAGCCTCCCATCAGAGGTGGTAGAGGCTAAGACAGTAGAGCAATTTAAGCATGCATGGGACAGACATAAGGATATCCTTACAAAGAAATAAGGATTAAATAAGGTTTGAGATAAAAATATGGTAAAAAAGGTGCAGACTAGAAGGGCCAAGTGGTTCTTATCTGCCGTCAAATTCTATGTTTCTATGTTAAGTACAGAGTCAATACAGTACCATGCAAATCACTTTCTGGTAAGAAATCTTACTCCTATATTTACCCTAAGAATCCACCCCCAGTTCCACCAATGGGCCATATCTTGTCAACCTGTAGCCTACCATATATACTCTTACTTACATTTACTATGACGAATAACACTAAACACTGTGCAGCTACCAAGCTATGTATAAGTAACTTAGGCCCCCATTTAGCCTTTGAGAGTAATAAATAGCACGGAGATAAAGTACCAACCAATCAGCTCCTAACTTCCTTGTCACAGGCTGTGTTTAAAAAATGACAGTTATGAGCTGATTGGCTGCTACTTTATCACCGTGCTATTTCTCACTCTCCAAAGCTTGATAAATCTGGGCCTTTATGTTTTCTTAACAGTCTGTAGTCCATAACTCATATTTATATGTAAGGTGGGCCAAATATTTGGTGGTGCACTTTTTTTATTTATGTGCAGTAAGTCAAACCTTGTATGATGTTTACTAGAGAGCAGCAGCTATTATCATTTATTTAAAGTTGTCTTAAATTGCAACAATATTACTGATTCCTGGCTCAGTGAGAAAGAGGTTTCATAGGTCTCTTAGAAGCAATCTTCCCTAACATCTCCTCAGACAGTCTAGCTGTGCGTTGAACTTTTTCCATGGCAAATATCCATCATCAGAAGCCGACCTGAGTTATTTTCTAGTGCTTTTGTAGAGATTATCAAGTTCTGTGTATTACTCAGATAGTTATGTGGCATTTAGCTAACTTCTCTTGTATAGAAATATAACCCCAACTCATCTGAAAATTCTGATTAGTTACTCCTTTGACGACTATGCCCACCCAAGCATGTACAGAATTTAGATGTTTGGTATATATGGTTCTACTTGGGAAAACCCATGGTTGTTGTTATGAGCCACTGCAACCACTCATCTCTCCTGCAGGTCCCGGCCATTGCTCAGTGACCGGTATGTCACGACACTCACCTGCACTGCCCAACGGTCCTGCCTTTCGCTAGGATATTCTGAAGCTGGGTGGCCACAGGGAATCCTGGTACTGTTGCTCTATGACAGCTGCATGAAGTTACTCATTAAGCGGGGGGTCTTTACTCACTGACTCTGCTGATTGGTGATATCTCTTAAAAGGCAATTAATCCTGCAATTTCCTAACAATTATAGTTTATGCAATGGTATAAGCTGCTGACCCATGTCCCAGGTTGGTGCCTGTTTGGTGGATACCCTGCCTGTTAGACGCCTAGGGGTATATTCAATTGATGTCGGATCCTTTCCGACGTAAAGGATCTGACATCTCAGTATTTAATGAGCAGCCAAATCCTATCGAATTTGGCCATTCCCAATAATGCCAATATTACTTTTTTAAAGTCGGATTGACATTATTGGACACAGGGCTAAAACCTGTTGGATTTGACTGCCATTCCAACAAAACATGTGGATCCGCAGTTATCCCGCTGATCCACGTGTTTTCCGACAAGTCGGGATTGCCAACTTGTCGGAAAAATGGCAGGGGGGATTGAATACTGTAGGTTGGAATATTTTCCGACCTAAAAAAGTCAGAAACTGACATCTTTCCGACAAGACAGCAGTTCCGACTACAGCTGAATACCCCCCTACCCTCTACTGCTGGGGATTTAAGACCTGGCAGCATCCAAAGTACCGCTGTGTGTGTCGTACACTAAGGGAACAACAGGCAGCTATTGCAGGCAGAAGACCCTCAAAGTAGCTCTAGGGCTCATATGGAGTTTCTTCAATTCATTTCTATATTATGGAGTTTCATTGCCATAAGTGGTAGACTTTGGGGGATTTAATGGTAATTAAGCATGTATATAATCTTAAACATCATAGGACTTGAACATCGGTGATCATGATATTATTATTAGTAATACTGGGGTATCTCGAACATAAATTTTACTTTTCACCCCTTATACCCTGGTTCTGCTCCACAATGCCATACTTTGGTTTGGTATAACAATTTAAGTACCCTTACTGGTCACCTTTATTCAGTATATTTAGGGGGTGATTCAGTGACTGCTGTGCATTTTTGGGGTGACTGCTGTGCAATTTCGCACAGCGGGCAATCAGTGATAGACTGCGCATGCATATGCATCGCAATGTGCAAGTTCGTCGGCAAACAGGCATCACCAGACAGGAGCGAAAATGTCATTCACACAGCCAATTGCATGCTGATTGACAGGAAGAGGCTGTTTGTGGGTGGTGACTGACCGTTTTCGGGGAGTGACAGGGAAAATGCACGCGTTCCCAGCCTGTTCTCATTGCACTGTAGGCTTAAGTCCTGGGCTGTGCACAGACTGCACACAGTGGAAAAAACATTTGATGGTGAGTGAGTTGCGAACGGATTGTCAGCTGTCCGCTGACTGAGGGACATTTGTAGCATGGCGTATACATGCGATCGCACAGCGAATATACACTCCCCTATATAGATATTGTACTCTTTACCCAGATACACCATGGTTAGTGCTGAGCTTGCTGATAGACCCTGAATGTTTATAAGTGAATCTCTGTGGGTTATCACCATATAGGTAGTTTACTGAAAGTGAAGGTAATGATCTGGGTATAAGGGGTTATCCCCAGTGTCGAAGGGCCCACTGGGGTAATGCTGCTGTAGGGGCCCATGCTTAAAGGAGTAGCCAGATTCCAGTGGGGGCATAGCCAGCCAACACAGAGGTTTGGCTAACCATTACATGTTCTGCACCCCTTGGTAAATATATAATAAACCAAATTATTGCATAAATCCAGTGCAGTAGGATAGTCTGGAACTTGATCCCTAGAAGAGAAGGAGGGCCCACAGGTAGTAGGGTCCACCGGTGGTTTCGCCTGTTCCCCTGTAAGCCAGTCAGACCCTGGTTATCCCTGGTAGATTTTGAATATACAGCATTGTATTTGTACAGTCATAATAATGCCTCCCCCCAAGCCTCAAAAGTTATGTTTCGCATATTTACTGCTCTCATGGGACAATCCCCTGAGAGCAGTAAATACATTACACCAAATTATCAAGCAGATATTGTGTAACTGCAATCACAGTAGCATACTGTAAGTATAGATCACAGAGTAAACAAAAATGTGTGTGGATTATTAGATCTACACTAGAAAGGTCTACAGTCAATAGGTGTTAAATTCCTACGGTTAATTAAATTAACCATCTTGTTGCTGTTTGGGTTGTTGTTAGGTAAAAGAATGAATTGAAAATACATTTCTAAAAATCAATAATTATTTATTAAAAAGGCCACGCCCGTATACAGGTTGAGAGGTAACATCCTCTCAGCCTGGGTCAAATCCTTTTAACAACAGATACACGTAACAACAATGAGTTTTATATAATACACAGTTACGCCCCATTCTTATAACCATCCCATATGATTTCATACATCTGGAATACAGTGTTATGCAATAGTGTTATGCAATATTAGAACAATTGTCAAGAATACTCAAAGATACTCGTGATCTTCAGCTATGTGTCCATATTAGGAATTAAGCTGGACTCTATGAGCTTATCGGATGTGCGTATGTGGAATTAATACTGCCAAGAAAATTGTTATTGTACTTTGTTAGTGTGTACAAAGTTCAATATGAATCTGCTGTATCATCTAGCTAGAACCAAGATGGATTCTCTTATGCTTTTATACTATACTAGTGAATATGAGAACCTTTTGCTACTGTGATTATTGGGTGTATACATAATATACGTACTATCCCTTAGTACATATATATAACTGTTAGGCCTTCAGCAGGTTGCCTCTGTCACAGTATTCGACATAGGTCTACCACTAATGGTAGACATGCATTAGGGCAACAGGGTCAAAAGGTCATAGAATAGGTAAACTGCAGGAAGTGTCAAAAGGTCAACATGGGAATGGTCAACACAAAAATGGTAGGCAATTTTTATTTTTTATTTTTTAGGGTGATTATTTGTCACTTTTCTGCCACAAACAAGCCCCATTAGTATACTGCTTCACTCGCCATGCTTCAGGCAAGGTGCCTCGCTCCACCACTGCTGTGCTCAGCATAGGTTACTTAACCCAATCGTAGCCTACGTAGATTGTGAAGTATTAATAAGTAGAAAAAAATAAATAAAAAAACTTGTGTCTACCATAAGTGTGTCGATCTTTTGACCCTGATGACCTAATGCATGTCTACCATTAGTGGTAGACCTATTGACTGTAGACCTTTTTTTAGTGTAGATCTATAGTCTGGATACCAACAAAAACATAGGGGGTAATTCCAAGTTGATCGCAACAGGAAATTTTTTTAGCAGTTGGGCAAAACCATGTGCACTGCAGTGGGGGGGGGGCAGATATAACATGTGCAGAGAGAGTTAGACTTGGGTGGGTCATTTTGTTTCTGTGCAGGGTAAATACTGTCTGCTTTATTTTTACACTGCAATTTAGATTTCAGATTGAACACACCCTACCCAAATCTATCTCTCTCTGCACATGTTATATCTGCCCCCCCTCCCCTGCAGTGCGCATGGTTTTGCCCAACTGCTAAAAAATTTCCTGCTGCAATCAACTTGGAATTGCCCCCATAGTTTGATTTCTCAGGAACCCTTCTTACTTCTGCAATACTTTAAATAAAACTACAGGTTTGACAGAAAATAACAATTAAAACATCTTACTAACACTGCAATGACATTGGCACCTTCTGAAGCAATTTTCTTCTAACAATAGATTCACCCTGCATGTAACCTTCAAAATCTACAGTAAATCTCTGTTACTACTACATTTCTCCAGGATAACTTTGTCCACCTTCTGTGGGCTAATTGACTATAGGGGTCATTCCGAGTTGATCGCTCACTGCCGTTTTTCGCAGCACAGCAAACAGGTTACTACTGCGCATGCATATGCACCGCAATGCGCACGCACGTCGTATGGGTACAAAGCGGATCGTTGCTGGGCGATGGATTTAACGAAGAATCCATTTGCACAGCAAATCACAAGGAGATTGACAGGAAGAGGGCGTTTGTGGGTGTCAACTGACCATTTTCGGTGAGTGTTTGGAAAAACGCAGGCGTGTCCAGGCGTTTGCAGGGCGGGTGTCTGACGTCAATTCCGGGACCAAAAAGACTGAAGTGATCGCAAGAGCTGAGTAACTGCAGAGCTACTCAGAAACTGCAAAAAAACATTTTCGAACCGCTCGGCTGCACACGCGTTCGCACACTTGCAAAGCGAAAATATACTCTGCCGTGGGCGGCGACTATGCGTTTGCACGGCTGCTAAAAGTAGCTAGCGAGTGATCAACTCGGAATGAACCTCTATGTTCCTCACAGCTAACTAGCTGCACAGCCTACTGCTAGTAATTTCCTTTACCCACCTCTCGCTCCCCAACTCTCCACATTCTTACTGTACCTGCCCATCATATCAATAAAGCATCAAAATATTACAATCTCAAGATATGTGAATATACAGTTTATCCCCTTTCACATATATGATACTGGTACCAGTATCTTTTTTAGTACACCTTAAATATATACACATTATCACGTCCTGTTAGATCTGTGTTTATGGCCAGGAAACGGTGGTGCACATAAACATCTGAGGTATCCTGAGCTGTTTCCAAGGTACAAAGTATAATTGTTCAATATAGATACAGTACTTTCAGGAAATTTAGAAAACCGGTCATCGCTCCACTTGAGACATATACAATATGTACAGTATATACTGCTGTAGATAGGTGGAAATTAAAGTGTACACAGAAACATACGTAACTTTATCAATGGGTGTGAGGTCCATGTCTTTCTCATCTGGTGGCAGGCTCAGTTCTTATGACCAGAGGCTACAAGCTGATCCTCTGGTCCTCACCAGAGCCGGCCCTAGGCATAGGCAAACTAGACAAATGCCTAGGGCATTTGGAATGCCTAGGGGCACAAGCAGCTTCTGCTGATTAAAATGATATGCAGCATGCCTATATTCTGTGTGTGACTGCGGCTCTATCTGCATACGAAATGCATCACTAATATGCGGCATTATGTGTATAAGGTGTACAACAGTACTTTGTGGCGTAACATATAGAAAGGGCACTACTGCGTGGTCTAATGTGAATAAAGAGCAATATGGTGTGGAGCAATGTGAATAAGGGGCACTACTGTGAAGAGTAACGTGAATAAGAGACAATATTGCATGATATAATGTGAATAAAGTTGCACTACTGTGAGGCGCAATTTCAACTGGGGGTATTATTGTGTGGCCATGCCCCTTCCCAGCAAGAACACGCACCGTTTTGGGATGCACACTGAATGTGCACACTGTTCCTATTTAAAATATAGGGGGTAGGAGCACCAAATGAGGACTGCTATGGGTGAGGGGTGATGGTGCTGGGAAAGGGGTACAGGGTCAGAGGCGCAACTAGCATCTATACAAGGTGGCACCAGCCAAAATCTTGCCTAGGGCATCATATTGGTTAGGGCCAGCTCTGCCCCTCACTCAGTGACATCCGCTCCCCCCAGTGCCACAAATGCTCCTTTACCTCAGGAGCTGCTCCCCCTTTCCCTGGGGGAAACCAGGACACCTTCAAATCAGTCCACAGCCAATCACAAAATGGACATGCCCACTTTAGGCCCCTCACTGCCATCTAAATCCCAGCACTTGGGGCTTCTGGAGATCTGTAGGAAGCTGACTGCTACATGTATAGTGGCCCCGCTTCAATGTTAAATATTAAAATTCGGTCCATCTCTCCTTTGATCAGATAAAAAGTTCTTTCCTGCTCATTTTAAATATTGATATAATAGTAACAGTCCTTAACACATCCGTGTTTAGCCGGCATCCCGCATAGCCACAGAAGTCAGACTACATTACATCCCAGCCTATATCTGATCCACGTGTATGATTGGCTAGTTCTAGATATAAATTAACCTTATTGTGTTTGTATATTTCAGTGACCAGCGTCAGGGCAAGAACGTAACATTGAAGACAGCAATAACAAATGTCATAAAATGTGACTTCTACAAAGAGAATATCACAGACCCAGAGGTGCTTCCACCAGCAGATTGTGTCATCAGTGCATGGCTGCTAGAACTCATCAACAAAGACCAAGATGATTATATAAGGAATATCAGGAAATTTATCAAGCTGCTAAAACCTGATGGAACCCTGATATTGGTGGGGTCTCTCAATACAACTTATATTAAGATTGGCCAGGACAAGATACATGTATTTAAATATGATGAGAACTTTGTAAGACAAGTTCTCGCTGATGAAGGGTTCATTATTGACCACTGTGCAGTGCAGAAAAGAACAGCAGTGAGTGATGCTATTGACTATAGTGCATTTGTTGTTATCTCAGCTCACAGAAAGAATTAAGGCTGGGAAGCAAATAGAGGGCAGTGTAGGCGTTTGCTGTATCTGATACAGGTGTACCGCTATGGGACTACCCCACTCTGATGGGTCACAGACCACCTCCTTCACCCCTTGCTCTGGGACAAAGACTGCTCACCGGAGCCACCCAGGAAAGCAGTCTATGTCCTGGAGAAGGGGAGGCAGCTCAGGAGGGAAGTCCCATAGCAGCACTCCTATGTCACTTCCTGCACACGACTATGGATGGCAGTAAAGAACATGTAATGGTTAGCATTACTGCCTCACAGCATTGAGGTCATGGGTTCCATTCCCACCATGGCCCTAACTGTGTGGAGTTTGTCTATTCTCCCCGACTTACGTGGGTTTCCTCTGGGTACTCCGGTTTCCTCCCACACTCCAAAAATATACTGTTACGTTAATTGTCCACCTACAAAAATTTACCCTAGTGTGTAAGTGTGTGTGTACATGATCAGACTAGATGGGCCAAGTGATTCTTATCTGTATGTTTCTATGCAACATAAATGTAACAATTCTTCCTATCAAATTCCAAATGCTAAACCTTAATAAAAATGATTAAAATGTATAACTGAAGTTTTGCAGTTTATTGGACTTTGGTTGATTAACCCTTTGCCTGGTGTCGTTGTATGAGATGTGACCATGCTGAGCATGATTGCATCTATTGTGACTGTCAGAAATGCCCATTGGCGCTACTGGCAGGTAATCTTCAAGCAGTAACTGGGCTCAGGTGTCAGTGCTGAGCCTTTGCCACCATCAGATCCCCCAGGTACCCTTATTCCACCTCACCCACAGAGAAGTGCTATCCTAACAGGAAAATACATTTGTAACTGCAGGAAGACAATCTTCCTGCAGCCGGACCTCACAGGGTCCATGGCAGTTGCGGACCACACTCCACGGCCACCCCTTTGTGATGCGTGTTATCTATGGTAGTCTGTACTGGTTTGGTCGGTGGTATATGACTGTGTACTAACTTTTTCTTGATATCTAGAGCCTTCCGAAAAACTACTCTAGGTTCTACCGGTAGGATCTCTGATAAAGTGTGGCCTTGTAGGAGAATGGGCCAAAGTTTCTTCAAGATATTTTTTATTTGATTTGCTTTGTTTGAATATTGTGTGATGAAAAATGGATCATCATTGGTGGCTTTTGTGTTGGGTTTCTTCTTGTAATTTAGGAGAGGTGCCCTTTCATCTTTCCTAGCTGTTTGAAAGCCCAAATGGATTTTATCATTGTGGTATTTTCTCTCCTTGAATTTCTTACTCGAAAGCTGCCCTTGTGTCTCAAAATCTTCTTTCCTGGAACAATTCCTCCTGAGTCTTTTGAATTGTCCCATAGGTATACCATTTAACCATGTTGGGTGATGACCGCTTGAAGCTAGAGTGAAGCTGTTGACGTCAACTTGTTTATTGAATGTAATCATGTGTATCTGATTTCCATGAATGAAAATATTGAGGTCTAAAAACTCGACTTTCTTTTGGCTGTATGTAGTAGTGAATAGAAGGTTGCGATTGTTCTGATTGAGATGTGTGGTGAAGTAAATTAAGGAATTTTCGTTTCCCTGCCAGATGTAAAAAACATCATCTATGTACCTAGGCCAGAGGACGAGGTTCGCGTTGAGACTACGGTCAGACCAGATGACATCATCCTCCCACTTACTCATGAAGAGATTCGCGTAGCTCAGCGCAAACCTCGTCTCCATTGCTGTGCCAGTAACCTGGAGATAATGCTTGTTGTTGAACCACACATAATTATGCATTAATATGTATTCAATGCCTTTGAGGATGAAAGCACGTTGTTCAAATGTCATCCCAGGATCCTGCTCTAAAAAGTGTTGTGTGATGTCCAAACCCTGTGTATGGTCAATGATAGAATATAATGACTATACATCACTGGTAGCTAGCCAGTAATTGTCCTTTCATGCAATAGGTTTGAGTCTTGTGAGAATGTCTGTGGTGTCTCTAAGGTAGGCCTTTTGTTGCCTGACGTATGGCTACAAAAAGGTATCAATATATTGAGATAGGTTGGAAGTAATGGAACCTATTCCGGAAATTATGGGTCTGCCTGGTGGTTTGGTGGAATCTTTGTGCATTTTTGGTAGATAATAAAAGACTGGTATGATGGGATGTTGGATATTTAAATATGCGTATTCCTGAGTTGTGAGTATCTCTGTTTCTTGTCCCTCTTTTAATATCTGTTGTAATTGCTGCTGGAAAGTGTTGGTGGAGTCCCCTTTTAATTCCTGATAAGTGTTTTTGTCTTGTAAGATGTTGTTGGCCTCTTCTAGGTAGTCATCCTTGTTGAGGATGACTATCCCCCCCCCCCTTTATAGGCTGGTTTGATTATGATACTCGTGTTTTTACTCAGATCCTCCAGTGCTTTCCTCTCTTTGCCTGTTATGTTCTGCGATTTTCCCTTACTCTGTTTGGTTTCTAATTTCATGATATCTTTCTCTATCATGCTTGTAAAGGTGGCTATATGGTTGCCCATCATGTAGCTGGGGTAAAACTGTGATTTGGGTTTAAAATCAGTGTGTACAAATGGGTCATTGTTTGGTGGTTTATACTGCGGTAGTGGTGTTTTGTGAAAGTATTTTTTCAGAGTAAGTTTGCGTGTGAATTTCTGTATGTCCATATATGTATCAAATTTGTTCAGTGATGTGGTTGGTGCAAATTTTTGCCTTTGTCTAATGCACTGATTTGATGTTCATCCAAAACATGGTAATCTGAGTAAAAACACGAGTATCATAATCAAATCAGCCGATAAAGGGGGGAGGATAGTCATCCTCAACAAGGATAACTACCTAGAAGAGGCCAACAACATCTTACAAGACAAGAACACATATCAGGAATTAAAAGGGGACCCCACCAACACTTTCCAGCAGCAATTACAACAGATATTAAAAGAGGGACAAGAAACAGGGATACTCACAACTCAGGAATACGCATATTTAAATATCCAACATCCCATCATACCAGTGTTTTATTATCTACCAAAAATGCACAAAGATTCCACCAAACCCCAGGCAGACCCATAATTTCCGGAATAGGTTTAATTGCTTCCAACCTATCTCAATATATTGATACCTTTTTGCAGCCATACGTCAGACAATAAAAGGCCTACCTTAGAGACACCACAGACATTCTCACAAGACTCAAACCCATTGCATGGAAGGACAATTACTGGCTAGCTACCAGTGATGTAAAGTTATTATATTCTATCATTGACCATACACAGGGTTTGGACATCACACAACACTTTTTAGAGCAGGATCCTGGGATGACATTTGAACAACGTGCTTTCAGCCTCAAAGGCATTGAATACATATTAATGCATAATTATGTGTGGTTCAACAACAAGCATTATCTCCAGGTCACTGACACAGCAATGGGGACGAGGTTTGCGCCGAGCTACACGAATCTCTTCATGAGTAAGTGGAAGGATGATGTCATCTGGTCTGACCGTAGTCTTGACACAAACCTCATCCTCTGGGCCAGGTACATATATGATGTTTTTTTCATCTGGCAGGGAAACAAAAATTCCTTAATTGACTTCACCACACATCTCAATCAGAACAATTGCAACCTTCTATTCACTACTACATACAGCCAAAAGAAAGTTGAGTTTTTAGACCTCAATATTTTCATTCATGGAAATCAGATACACACGAATACATTCAATAAACAAGTTGACGTCAACAGCTTCACTCTAGCTTCAAGCGGTCATCACCCAACATGGTTAAATGGTATAACTATGGGACAATTCAAAATAGTCCGGAGGAATTGTTCCAGGATAGATTTTGAGACACAAGGGCAGCTTTTGAGTAAGAAATTCAAGGAGAGAAAATACCACAATGATAAAATCCATTTGGGCTTTGAAACAATTAGGAAAGATGAAAGGGCACCTCTCCTAAATTACAAGAAGAAACCCAACACAAAAGCCACCAACGATGATCCACTTTTCATCACACAATATTCAAACAAAGCAAATCAAATAAAAAATATCTTGAAGAAACATTGGCCCATTCTCCTACAAGACCACACTTTATCAGAGATCCTACCGGTAGAACCTAGAGTAGTTTTTCGGAAGGCTCTAGATATCAAGAAAAAGTTAGTACACAGTCATATACCACCGACCAAACCAGTACAGACTACCATAGATAACACGCATCACAAAGGGATTTTTTTTCACTGTGGCACATGCATAGGAAGCAAAACGACAAAAGCAAGGAGCACAAGGCCCACAGTTATCAAAAAGTTGACATCCAATTCCCAAATCTACAAAATCAGGGATAGAATCACATGCCACAGCAAGGGCGTCATTTATCTGTTGGAATGCCCAATGCAGTACATAGGACAAACCATCAGACCCCTTAAGGTAAGGGTAGGAGAACATAACCGCAACATAAAAAAAGGGTAGAGGATCATCCTCTCTTGGTACACTTTAGAGATCACCATGGGTCTAATCCCTCAGGGTTAAGCTTTGTAGGACTCAAAGAGGTTAAGAAGAACTGGAGAGGGGGCGATTATTTAAACAGCATCAACAAAGAAGAACTCTGCACAATTATAGCACTAGGTACTCTCGCACCCAAAGGCCTGACCCTTGACAATTAAATTAGGTCCATTATATGTAAATAAGGTCTTGGAACCACGAGTGTTACGGGTTCCTTTAGGGTTCTTTTTGGTCCCACTGCAAAACAAACCCCCCTCCCTTGTTTATTCTACCCCAGTAACCTTCACAACAGCAGCATCGTTATTTCTTTGTACATTTAGTCATACTTACTTTACTCTACTAACAATATATCTGCTTTTGACCAACTAACCTTCATGTTAGGAGATAGGATTCATCAGTGATAGAACAATATATCCAATGAAGAGCACTAGATATTTTAACATACAAGAAGGAATTAGGGAACACACTTTTTTGACATTTACTAGGTTAGACTGGGGACTAGAACTAAGGGATTCAGACAATCAAGCTCCACTTCAAAATAACTTTTCTGTCATGCAACACCTATCTATCTATTCTTTCTCAGCTATTAGTATGGCAAAATGTTTCTGTTGTTTAATATCTATTCATTGTATCTCACCAACCATTATGGCAACAGTATCCATATCGAGCCATATATTTAAACACACTCAAAAGGAAATATTGCCCTCTTCAATGTGACATCAAGGAAAAACATAGACGGTAAACACTTCATAACAAAAGTATTTACAATAATAAGATTTTACTCACTGGTAAATCTATTTCTCGTAGTCTGTAGTGGATGCTGGGAACTCCGTAAGGACCATGGGGAATAGACGGCTCCGCAGGAGACTGGGCACATCTAAAGAAAGATTTAGGACTATCTGGTGTGCACTGGCTCCTCCCCCTATGGCCCTCCTCCAAGCCTCAGTTAGGACACTGTGCCCGGAAAAGCTGACACAATAAGGAAGGATTTTGAATCCCGGGTAAGACTCATACCAGCCACACCAATCACACCGTACAACTCGTGATATGAACCCCGGTTAACAGTATGATAACAACGGAGCCTCTGAACAGATGGCTCGCCATAACAACCTGATTTGTGTAACAATAACTATTTACAAGTATTGCAGACAATCCGCACTTGGGATGGGCGCCCAGCATCCACTACGGACTACGAGAAATAGATTTACCGGTGAGTAAAATCTTATTTTCTCTGACGTCCTAGTGGATGCTGGGAACTCCGTAAGGACCATGGGGATTATACCAAAGCTCCCAAACGGGCGGGAGAGTGCGGATGACTCTGCAGCACCGAATGAGAGAACTCAAGGTCCTCCTCAGCCAGGGTATCAAATTTGTAGAATTTTGCAAACGTGTTTGCCCCTGACCAAGTAGCAGCTCGGCCAAGTTGTAAAGCCGAGACCCCTCGGGCAGCCGCCCAAGATGAGCCCACCTTCCTTGTGGAATGGGCTTTTACAGATTTAGGCTGCGGTAGTCCCACCGCAGAATGCGCAAGCTGAATAGTGCTAAAAATCCAGCGCGCAACTGTCTGCTTAGAAGCAGGAGCACCCAGCTTGTTGGGTGCATACAGGATAAACAGCGAGTCAGTTTTCCTGACTCCAGCCGTCCTGGAAACATAAATTTTCAGGGCCCTGACTACGTCCAGTAACTTGGAATCCTCCAAGTCCCTAGTAGCCGCAGGAACCACAATAGGTTGGTTCAAGTGAAAAGCTGATACCACCTTCAGGAGAAAAGTGAGGACGAGTCCTCAACTCTGCCCTATCCATATGGAAAGTCAGGCAAGGGCTTTTACATGACAAAGCCGCAAATTCTGACACACGCCTGGCCGAAGCCAGAGCCAACAACATGACCACTCTCCATGTGAGATATTTCAAATCCACGGTTTTAAGTGGCTCAAACCAATGTGATTTCAGGAACTACAAAAACACATTGAGATCTCAAGGTGCCCCTGGGGACACAAAAGGGGGGCTGAATATGCAGCACTCCCTTTACAACGTCTGACTTTCAGGCTGAGATCCTTCCTGGCTTTGATCAGGGTAGGAATGACTTCCTCCGGAATGCCTTTTTCACTCAGGATCCGGTGTTCAACCGCCATGCCATCAACGCAGCCGCGGTAAGTCTTGGAACAGACAGGGCCCCTGCTGCAGCAGGTCTTGTCTGAGTGGCAGAGGCCATGGGTCCTCTGAGATCATTTCTTGAAGTTCCGGGTACCTTGCCCTTCTTGGCCAATCCGGAAAAATTAGTATAGTTCTTACTCCTCTTTTCCTTATTATCCTCATTACCTTGGGTATGAGAGGAAGGGGAGGGAACACATAAACCGACTGGTACACCCACGGTGTCACTAGAGCGTCCACAGCGATCGCCTGAGGGTCCCTTGACCTGGCGCAATATCTTAGCTTTTTTGTTGAGGCGGGACGCCATCATGTCCACCTGTGGTCTTTCCCAACGGTTTACCAGCATTTGGAAGACTTCTGGATGAAGTCCCCATTCTCCCGGGTGGAGGTCGTGCCTGCTGCGGAAGTCTGCTTCCCAGTTGTCCACTCCCGGAATGAACACTGCTGCCAGTGCTACCACCTGATTTTCCACCCAACGGAGAATCCTTGTGGCTTATGCCATTACCCTCCTGCTTCATGTGCCGCCCTGCCTGTTTACATGGCCGACCGCCGTGATGTTGTCTGATTGGATCAGTACCGACTGGTTTTTAAGCAAGGGCCTTGCTTGGCTTAGGGCCTTGTAAATGGCTCTTAACTCCAGAATATTTATGTGAAGTGAAATCTCCTGTTTTGACCACAGTCCTTGGAAATTTACTCCCTGTGTGACTGCACCCCAGCCCCGAAGGCTGGCATCCGTGGTCACCAGGACCCAGTCCTATTATTCCGAATCTGCGGCCCTCAGATGAGCCCTCTGCAGCCACCAAAGCAGCGACACCCTGGTCCTTGCCGACAGGGTTATCCGCTGCTGCATCTGGAGATGTGACCCGGACCATTTGTCCAACAGGTCCCACTGGAAAATCCTTGCGTGGAACCTTCCGAATGGAATTGCTTCGTACGAAGCTACCATTTTTCCCAGGACTCGTGTGCATTGATGTACCGACACCTGTCTCGGTTTTAGGAGGTTTCTGACTAGAGATGACAACTCCTCGGCTTTTTCCACTGGAAGAAACACTTTATTGTGGTCTGTGTCCAGAATCATTCCCAGGAACAGAAGAGAGAAGACGTGTCGTCGGGACCAGCTGTGACTTTGGAATATTGAGAATCCAGCCGTGCTGTTGCAGCACTTCCCGAGAAAGTGCTACCCCCACTACCAACTGCTCCTTGGACCTCGCCTTTATGAGGAGATCGTCCAAGTATGGGATAATTAAAACTCCCTTCTTGCAAAGGTGTATCATCATTTCGGCCATTACCTTGTTAAAGACCCTCGGTGCCGTGGATAACCCAAACGGCAGCATTTGGAACTGATAGTGACAGTCCTGTACCACAAACCTGAGGTACTCCTGGTGAGGAGGGTAAATGGGGACATGCAGGTAAGCATCCTTGATGTCCAGAGAGACCATGTAATTCCCCTCGTCCAGGTTCGCAATAACCGCCCTGAGCGATTCCATCTTGAACTTGAATCTTTAGATATTGTGTTCAAGGATTTTAAATTTAATATGGGTCTCACCGAACCTTCCGGTTTCGGTACCACAAACATTGTGGAATAGTAACCCTTTCCTTGTTGAAGGAGGGGTACCGTGACAATCACTTGCTGTGAATACAGTTTTTGGATAACCACCAACACTGCCTCCCTGGCAGAGGAAGTTGCCGGTAAGGCAGATTTTAGGAAATGGCGGGGGGAAGACGTCTCCAATTCAAGCCTGTACCCCTGAGATAATGTTTGAAGAACCCAGGGATCCACCTGTGAGAGAGCCCACTGTGCGCTGAAATTTTTGAGATGGGCCCCCACCGTACTCGGGTCTGCCTGAGCAGTCCCAGCGTCATGCTGTGGACTTACCGGACGCAGGGGAGGACTTCTGCTCTTGGGAACTAGCTGTGTGCTGCAGCTTTTTCCCTCTACCTTTTCCTCTTGGCAGAAAAGATGAGCCTCTAGCCCTCTTGCTTTTCTGGGGCCGAAGGGACTGTACCTGATAATACAGTGCTTTCTTTTGCTGTGGGGTAGCTTGTGGCAAAAAGTTTGATTTCCCAACCGTAGCTGTGGAAACGAGGTCTGAAAGACCCTCCCCAAACAGTTCCAACTCCTTATAGGGCAAACTTCCATGTGCCGTTTTGAATCGGCATCGCCTGACCATTGCCGAGTCCATAACCCCCGCCTGGCGGCAATGGTTTTACATAGCGCTTATTTGTGATGCCAGCCGGCAAATATCCCTCAGTGCATCACGCATGTATAAGACAGCGTCTTTTATATGCTCTATTGTCAGCAAAATATTGTCCCTATCCATAGTATCAATATTATCCGACAGGGAATCTGACCACGCAGCTGCCGCACTGCACATCCATGCCGAGGCAATAGCAGGTCTCAATATAATGCCCGTGTGTGTGTATATAGCTTTAAGGGTAGTTTTCTGCTTTCTATCAGCAGGTCCTTCAGGGCGGCCGTATCCGGAGACGGTAGTGCCACCTTTTTTAATAAGCGTGTAACCGCTTTATCTACCCTAGTAGGTATTTCCCAACGTGACCTATCCTCTGGCGGAAAAGGGTACGCTGCTTAGAAATTATCAATTTCTTATCGGGGAAGTTCATGCTTCCTCACACACCTCATATTAGTTCCTCAGATGCAGGAAAAACTACTGGTAGTTTTTTCTCACCAAACATAATACCCTTTTTTGTGGTACCTGGGGTATTATCAGAAATGTGTAATACATTTTTCATTGCCTCAATCATGTAACGGGTGGCCCTATTGGAAGGTACACTAGTCTCAACGTCGTCGACACTGGAGTCGGTGTCCGTGTCAACATCTGTGTCTGCCATCTGAGGTAGCGGGCGTTTTAGAGCCCCTGATGACATTTGAGACGCTTGGACAGGCACAAGCTGAGTAGCCGGTTGTCCTATGTCGTCAAACCTTTTATGTAAGGAGTTGACACTGTCACGTAATTCCTTCCATAAGTCCATCCACACCGGTGTCGACCCCGCAGGGGGTGACATCCCATTCACAGGCATTTGCTCCGCCTCCACATCATTATCCTCATCATACATGTCGACACAGCAGTACCGACACACAGCACATACACAGGGAATGCTCTGACAGAGGACAGGACCCCACAAAGCCCTTTGGGGAGACAGAGGGAGAGTATGCCAGCACACACCAGAGCGCTATATATCACAGGGATATCACCTATAGAGAGTGTTTTCCCTTATAGCTGCATATATATTCTATACTGCGCCTAAATTTGTGCCCCCCCCTCTCTTTTTTACCCTTTCTGTAGTGCAGGACTGCAGGGGAGAGCCAGGGAGCGATCCTTCCAGCGGAGCTGTGAGGGAAAATGGCGCCAGTGTGCTAAAGGAGATGGCTCCGCCCCTTTCTCGGCGGGCTTTCTCCAGCTGTTTTGGTAATTCTGGCAGGGGTATTTTTACACCTATATAGCCCCTGGGGTTATATATGGTGTTAGTTTTGCCAGCCAAGGTGTAAATATTGCTGCTCAGGGCGCCCCCCCCCCCCAGCGCCCTGCACCCATCAGTGACCGCAGTGTGTGGTGTGCATGAGGAGCAATGGCGCACAGCTGCAGTGCTGTGCGCTACCTTGGAGAAGCCAGAAGTCTTCAGCCGCCGATTTTCCGGACCTTCTTGCTTCTGGCTCTGTAAGGGGGACGGCGGCGCGGCTCCGGGAACGGACGACGAGGTCGGGTACTGTGTGCGATCCCTCTGGAGCTAATGGTGTCCAGTAGCCTAAGAAGCCCAAGCTACCACCACTTAGGTAGGTTCGCTTCTTCTCCCCTTAGTCCCTCGTTGTAGTGAGCCTGTTGCCAGCAGGTCTCACTGTAAAATAAAAAACCTAAACTATACTTTCTTTCTAGGAGCTCAGGAGAGCCCCTAGTGTGCATCCAGCTCGGCCGGGCACAGAAATCTAACTGAGGCTTGGAGGAGGGTCATAAGGGGAGGAGCCAGTGCACACCAGATAGTCCTAAATCTTTCTTTAGATGTGCCCAGTCTCCTGCGGAGCCGTCTATACCCCATGGTCCTTACGGAGTTCCCAGCATCCACTAGGACATCAGAGAAAAGAACAATATTTGTATTACTTACAGGGGACATAGTGTCACAGATACAGCAGTTCGTATAGTTAGTTAATGGGTAATTTAACAGTAGGATAATGGTAACAGCACTTTTAACACTCCAAATACAAACACACCTTATAATAAGTTACTATGGGATCCGACTAAACAAATAAAAATGTTTAGAACTCAACAACCCTCAGTGGACACAGTGTTATCACCAGCTAATACAGACTGTCAGACATCTATGATGGACATTTGGAAAAACTAATCAGGCACTAAGACAGGGACGAATGAATGAAGATCCCGCCCCTGCACCATGATTTAAAAACCCTGATGGCATGAACATTCTTAATTGCAAACTCCCAGAGGAAGGCCAGACCCGGCTGAAACGCGTTGGAGGACACCAAGGAAAGCAACTACATCAAAGCGGTCAGTGGATACAAGAGGAACCCTGGAGCACCGACGACGAGCTTGCAGTAACAGCACAGCAAGACGGGTAAGTGAGTGCAGGCGGACGGGTGGCGAGGAGGGAGACTGCAGGTGCAGCTCGACAAGTGGACTGGTGTGCCTCGCTGTGGATTCCCGGACAGGTTCCACAGCGGCGCACCCTCTCCACGGACACAGGATCGGCACGGTGAAGGCAGCAGGCTCACGGTGAATCCATACAAGGATGAACCGAGCGAGCAAGTGCTGACCGCCGTCAGCTGACCGGTCCAGAGCCCCTCCAGAATCCCGGCGCAGACCCGCACCCGGACTCCTTACGAACACGGCTGCAACGGTAAGGACTTTAATCCACTAGACCTCAACAGAGACATGGGACGCTGGTCTCTGTTAAGAATCAAAGACTGTCAATTCAATGTGAACTATTTCTAGGAAAAGGACGTTTTGAAGTTATTACTCCTTCCATCAAAAAGGGCACTTTCAGTAATAGAAAGAGCTTGTTGGACTTTCACTTAAGATAAGGACGGCATTTGGACTTTGTTTGGAACGCATACCCTGTCCAATTAGCAATCAATAAAACACCTTTTAGTTATACTTTTCCACTTACTGGTATTATTGATCTCAAGCTAAGAAATTGCACAGGTATTCCCGATATAAACAGATTGAGACATATGAACATCAGTAGTAGTGCGCAAGTTAAATTTCTCACATTGTGTTCTCGCATTGTGTACCCGTTCTTTAAGACTGTAATAATAGGGACTGGACATCCCCTGAACTTGCAGCACACCCCAACCCAGCTGACACCTAACACCTCAGTGCGCAGATTACCATCACCTGTTCTAATTATCTATTGAGACTGGTTGGTTATCACCATAGGGGTATCCTATTAAATGGCAATTTTAACTGCAAATACCAATGTTAAAGCTGAATATTAAAAATGTAAAACTAATACTCAAAAAAAGGTGATGGACTGTTGCCTATATAGGTTATTAAACACCCTCTGCTCTAATGTCAGGCAGAGGTGTCACCATAAGGCATTTGCTTCAGTGGATAGTTGCCCAAATTTTACTCAGTCATAAATTTGAGTACTGGTACTTAGGCTTTGGAATGAATCTCCTAGAATTATAAGAACAAAAAGAAGGAGAAATCTTAATGTGTTGTGTCACCTATTATTTAAGAATTGCTAAGACTGGTTGAATGCTGTATGGGACAATGGGGGTCATTCCGAGTTGATAGCTCGCTGCCGATTTTCGCAGCACAGCGATCAGGTGAAAAAAATGCATTAATGTGCATGTGCATGCCCCGCAATACGAACGTGCGACGTACAGGTACAAAGCCCTTTGTGGTTGTGCTCAGGATCTAGCAAAGTTTTTCTTCGCACTGACGGCTGCAAGAAGATTGACAGTAAGGGGGCGTTTCAGGGTGTCAACTGACTGTTTTCAGGGAGTGTTTGAAAAAACGCACGTGTGTCTGAAAAAATGCAGGCATGGCTGGGCATTCACTGGGCGGGTGTATGACGTCAAATCTGGACATTAATAGGCTGAAGTGATCGCAAGTGCTGAGTAGGTTCAGAGATACTCTGAAACTGCACAAACTGTTTTTGCAGAGCTCGGCTGCACAAGCGTTCACACTTCTGCTAAGCTAAAATGCACTCCCCAGTGGGCAGCGGAATAGCGTTTGCATGGCTGCTAAAACTAGCTAGCGGGCGATCAACTTGGAATAACCCCCAATATCCCTAAAATGTCTGACTAAGTTTTAGCCAGAGCACAGGGATTAATAGCCTTGTATATAGGAGAAGAAAGAAGAAAGAATGGGAAAAAATTAAGATGGATAACTTCCTTCTGCTGTTCAGCATGTCTGTTTACTGTACCTAGTCTTCATTGGTGGTCTCCCAGCCAATTACTGACCCGGACTACCATAGATTTGCTTCTCAGATCAGACGAGATTGGGCGTATCCCATGGACTATGACAGTAATCTGCTGAATGAGAGAGTACTGGTTCTCTGAAATGGGAAAATGTGCTTCTGCTGTCCAAAAGAGACAATAAACTTTGTGTCTCTAGTTTCAAAAGAA
Organism: Pseudophryne corroboree; assembly: GCF_028390025.1. Taxonomy (NCBI): domain Eukaryota; kingdom Metazoa; phylum Chordata; class Amphibia; order Anura; family Myobatrachidae; genus Pseudophryne; species Pseudophryne corroboree. Next base: position 351,939,460 of record NC_086453.1, on the reverse strand, counting down.
CTTTCTTTGAATGAGAGAGCACGTTGATAGATAAGCAAAGAGGATAAGATATAAGTCTAGAACATAAGATTAGTGAAGATACAGAAAGATCTGCAGAGGTAGAAAATCAAGTAGAAATATACCCCATAGGGTGATAAATAGAAAAGAGCTATATAATTATGGTAACTTTGCTAAATAATGTAGATATCCCAATTATTCTGCAAAGGTATAAAAAAAAGAGCTATAATTCAACAGAAAAATGTTCAACCTATCAGGGAAGAATTCACTGTCAAGCATTACAGAGTGGTTCTCCTATGCAATCAAACTAGGATGACAGATTAATCCTTAGGTAAAATTCTGCGTGTAAATAACCAATTTCCAAAGTTCAGATGAAATAAAGTACAGAGTAATCTGTTATGCTTGAGCCAGAGCATTGCCCTAAGACAGATAGGTTTAGTCTTCCTGTTGTTACCGGAAAAACATACAAAATAAACTTGTTACCAATTTTTGCTCATTGGTATATAGTATGTTAACTATTAGACTAATCACAGTGTATTTGTAATAGAGCAATATTTGGCAGTAAAAATTATATGTATAGGTAAAGTAGGCACAGAAAAAATTATTAAAGCCCAAATGGGCGCTTACTGGACCAGGGTATCCCCTCAATGGGTATGGGCTGCACAATGCCCAATACCCACACTGACCTAACGGACCGTTTCACCTCTTGGTGGGCTTGTTCACTGGTAAAGGCCAGAGTCCCGTTGTGGGTGTATAAATAGTAGGGATAATTGGTAACAATTACCTCCATTTGTTCCTGTTTCCCTGGACTGCCAGGTCCCTGTGTCCACCCTTTCCGGGATCATATCACTTATGGTGATCGCGTCACTTTTGGGATCACGTCACTTCCGGTGACGCGTCATTCACATCACGATGTGGCCGCCATATTGCTATATAGTAGAAGTGAGAGGGGCCGGGAACATGCGCAATGGATATTGCGATCTCCTATCTACTGCTCAATTAACAAATGTTATACATAAAACTACACAAGCCGCATCCCACTTCCGGTGACGTGCACCTGGGAGCTTACTCACAGTATTGGTTGGCAAATGGCTGCCGGTTTGTGTTGCATAGAGTAAACATGCCAACCATGTAATAGGGGCAGATCCATGTTGCTCAGAAGGTGTGCTCACCACCCTCCTTGGTTGGCAAATGGCTGCATTATTAAATAACATATGGTTGGCAAAGTTACTGCTTTAAATACCTACATTTATGGAATGGCAGCAAACAGCAGAATTAGCTATGTGTGGGAGAAAAAAGTAAATATGAGATAAAATAAAATACATTTAAAGCCTGGAGCTTAATATTATAAGCCAATTACCACAATACTTATAAAACGGATATTATAAGACTTAGCAGAATAAGCAGACTTATATCACGAAAGAATACCGAGATCTGGTGGCATTACAAATAAATAGATGGCAATAAATGGATCAATCACAGGGGACAGCAAGGATGTGGGCTGTTATGTTTAACAGTATACATTAATATCCAAGTTTTAATGCTTAGGTGATATTAAATAATTTGTCCTGAAGGGGTTTGTATTAACCCCTCAGAGGATATTATTGCACTGGAAGACCACTAAGTTTGGATGGCATGGAGAATTCTTTATATAAAAGTGAAACCACAAAAAGTACCTCATGGATTATCACTGTTATATATTCTATAGATTAATCAACCAGAGAGAAGAAAGGAATAATATTAACCGATAGTTAAATTAGGCCTATATATATATATATATATATATATATAAAGGACCTCTGTTGCTAAATAAGCAAGCTGCACGTCACTCCATGAAAAAAAGTGCTTTTAATGAGTAAGGATTACATGAAAAAATTCAGCCTTTCCGTCATGTCAACGGCTCGTTTCGGGACTTTGCATTGTCCCTTCGTCAGGATAACATTTGGCTGCTATAATCTGTAATGAAGAAGCGTGCTGAAAAGACGCTTCTTCATTACAGATTATAGCAGCCAAATGTTATCCTGACGAAGGGACAATGCAAAGTCCCGAAACGAGCCGTTGACATGACGGAAAGGCTGAATTTTTTCATGTAATCCATACTCATTGAAAGCACTTTTTTTCATGGAGTGACGTGCAGCTTGCTTATTTAGCAACAGAGGTCCTTTATCTAATATAGCACGAGCACCCAGCATTACATGAACCAGCAAAGGAGTGCCGGATTATCAAAGATACATATATATATATATATATATATATATATATGCAAGCAATAGGGATAGGGCACCACATGCGTATGTAAAACAGCAATAATAAAAACGTCACTATTGACCTATATAAAACACTCCCTTAATTTTTTAGGGTGTCAGCTATCCCCTAAGTATTAGGCATAGGTAAAGTGCCCATAAAAAGGAATATTAACGCAGGAATAGGTGTAACAGCGGCCAACAGTGTTAAAAAGTGTTGTTTAGTTAGAAAAAAGCCTTAAAAGTATGGAGAGTGATTATACAACTAGAAGATCTAAAAAAATCCTCATTACTTTTTAAAAATTGAGGCAAATCCACTTTTTAAAAATAAAAAATATATAACAATAATTTTTATTCTAAGAATAGAGGTAGAGACAATCAAATATAAAAACAATTCAAGGGACACATATAGATTGCAATTTCTATATGAAGATAAAAATAGGATACAGACTGAAATAAAGATCTAAAAGTAAAAAAAAACATAAAACATTATAAAATGAGAACTTGAAGCTTATCTTATTGTGAAGAGTCAATGAGATACTCCAACGCGTTTCATCTATCTGACTTCATCAAGGGGTGATAAGCAACTGACCAGGACTGAAATTTATACCTGGTATAATTAGGGGAATGGGTTGTGACATAATTTCCTGTGTTAATTTGTATACTGCATAAAATGATTCATTTTTATATAGGAACTAGTTGGAGGAATCAAAAATATAAGGTTAGGATATTCAGCATCAAGTTAATATGAAAACGAATAGTGTAAAGAGTGAAAATTATAAAAAAAACAGTTCAGTGTATAAGGAAGTGGCACTGCTGCCACACTTCCTGTGTTTTTTAGCGTCCAATGCGCATGCATATATAGTCAGACACAGTATATATATATATAAATAATACATTTAAAAATAAATAAATAAAATAAAGGTAAATATCACAGCTTGAGGTGTTGGTTTATATGACTAAAAAAGGGGGGAGAAGAGAAGTGAAAGAGGGATGTAGATATTGGAAATAAGAAAAAACATAAAAATTATGACAAACCAGTGCGTGTCCTTTAACCACATAACTGACGATTTAGTTTGCTGAAAACCGCTCCAAAATTGTCGGGGTTTTTTTTATGAGTGAATTAGGTGAAGAACATGACTTTAACCCTATCCCAAATGATTTTAGTTAAAAAAAGGAGAAAATTTATTTTTTTATTTAAATCCCCCCCCCAATCATCGAAACATCGATCGGGAACATAGCAACCATCGGAACATCAGGAACATCGTGACTATCGTGGCTTTCAATTTGAGAGCCGGGAGCCGGGACAGCCTGCAGGTATGCTGACCGATCAGCAGTGATCGGCAGTATGGTAGACACAGGGGTAGAGTGCAGGGAGGCAGAGGGACCTTTCGGTCCCTCTGACAGAAGCAGCGAAGGGAAGTTTTTCTTCCCTGCCGCTGCTAACACTCTCTATCTGACTGGTCGCATCCTGTGCGAACAGGTCAGATAGAGCACCTGCCGGCATAGTCGCATCTGATGCGACCATGCCAGGTAAGTGGTTAAATAATCATTAAGACACAGATACAGATAAATCTGTGATGAGTGAGGTGAGTCATGATATCATCTTAAAGTTAATAAGTATGCAAAAATAATTGCCGTTTTTTAGTGAAAAGAAAGGGCGTGCCGAGGTTGGTGAAAATAAGGTGTTCGATATTATTGTGTTTATGAGTACAAAATACAAAAATAAAGCAAAGCTGGTGTTTATAATATGCTGACATTAGATGGACTTAAATGAACACCCCATAATTTGTGTATTCATTCATCCCTTGGGGTGCTATGCTGTTTAAACTGTAGGTCCACTCCGACTCTTTTTTCAAAAGTTCCTGGGTTAGGTCTCCACCACGTATCCCTAATTTGACTTGTTCCAGAACAAATGCCTTTAGATACTTAGGGTTATTCTTATGGTAGCAATGAAAATGTCTTGCCACCGATGTGAGATTCCTCATTCTTAGGTCAGTTGGGATATTCCTAACTGATCCCACGTGTTCAAATATATGGTGTTTGGGGTTCCTTGTTGTCATCCCCACATATTTTAGACCACAGGTGCAGACTAGGCAATATATCACCCCTGTTGAGTTGCAATTTATGAATTGGTTAATTGTCCTCACATTTCCATACCTGTCGGTGACATTTTTGGTTTTCATCATGTGGGAACATGCTGTACAGTTTCCACATGGGTAGGAACCAGTGATGGCTGGAGTCCGTCTTGGATGGTTAGTGAAATTACTGGATACTAGATGGTCTCTCAGGTTGTTGGATTGTTGCCAGCTCACTGCTGCTTTCGAATCCAGACTTTTGCACAGGTCATCATCTAATAGAAGGACTGGTCAGTGTTTCTGAATTGAATCATTTATTTTTATTTTCCATGCCCTGCAAAAGGTTCCTGCCAATCTTAGTTTGTTTTTCTCTGATTGTCTAGATTTCTTTTTCCTCTTGTCACTATTGGGAAAATAAGAGAGTCTCTTCCAGTTGCCATTGTAAGTTGTTTGGCCTTCTTCATCGATCGATGACTGTAGCCCCTTTCTTGAAGTCTGAGAGATAGATCTTCACTCTTCTCCTTGAAGACTTGTATGTCCTAAAAGTTTCTTCTGAGGTGTAGAGACTCCCCTTTTCAAATTTTTTCCACTGTTGGTGGAAAATGTGTACTTTTTTGATGAAGTACGCTGTTTGAGGCCGTTTCCTTATGGTACAGTTTTGTGTGCACTTGTCCTTCTATATCCGTTTATATAGTAAGAACCAGAAAAGGAATTGATGTCTCGCTAATATGGTGTGTCAATTTTAAGTTGATATTATTTTGATTTAGTTCTTCTATAAATCTTAACAAAGATGTTTTGTCTCCTTTCCATATTAGTAGAATGTCATCAATATATCTCCACCAAGTTGTTATGAATTGAGTGTATTTTTCATTTTTGGGGGTATGTACTATTTCCCTCTCCCACCAGCCAAGGTAGAGATTGGCATAGGTGATAGCACATGCCGCCCCCATTGCTGTACCTCTAGTTTGAAGAAAGAAATGATCATTGAAAGTGAAGTCATTATTTGTCAGAAGTTGGATCAGTAATTCATGGAAATCATTGTGACCCTACATATCGAAGAAGTATTTAACCACCTGTATTCCTATTGTGTGGTCAATGCTGGTATATAATGACTCTACATCCAGTGTCACCAAAATATGTTTCTTGTCCAGTTTCATGTCATGGAGTTTATGTAGGACATCCATGGTGTCTTTAAGATATGATGGTAAGGTCAGCACATGCTTCCTTAGATGGAGATCAAGGAAAGAACTTGGTTTTTCCAAAAGTCCACCTTGGCCTGATACTATAGGTCTACCCGGTGGTGTAGTGATGTTTTTATGTACCTTTGGCAAGAGATAGTCAGAGTCTTAGGATTGTTAACCAGTAAATGTTCCAATTCTTGGCTTGTTATAGTACCTGTTATAGTCCCTGCATTGGAAACACTGTTTAGAATTCTCTTCAATTCCATTTTGACGTTGTTTGTCGGATTGAAGAGTATAGATTTGTAACACTTCTGGTCACCCAGTTGTCACATTACCTCTTTAGTGTACATTTCAACTGGCCAAGGCACAATGTTTTCACGTTTGTCCGATGGCTTGATTACCACATCGGTCCATGATCCAATTTCTTGTAGAGCTCGTCTCTCTTCTTTATTCATGTTGTCATCTACGTGTGGTCTATTCCTGGCTTTATTGTATATATGATCCAGGTATCATGAGATTAATCTTGAAATCCTATTACTTCTGGACAGATGTTCTCTGTAGGGAAAAAAGTCATTTTTTTCTTGCATATTGGTCTACCTTCTAGTTTGGGTTCCTCTGTTTCTAATTCATCTAGTATTGCTAGAGCTTTCAAATCCTCAGCTGTCATGAGCTCATCACTACCCACCTCCAGGATTTCCAATGTAGGAAAGTCTCTCTTTTTCACACAAAAAAAATTTTGTAAAAGTTTATGACCAAAGAGTTTGAGATCCCTTTCCCATTGGAATCTATATAGTGATTTGATGGGTGAGAAAGATAGTCCCTTTCCGAGTACCTTGATATGATCTTCAGTAAGGTTCCTAGTTGATAAATTGATCATCTTTAAATTGGTGTTCTCCTGTCTGTCTGTTGGTAATTCTGAATTGGGTATATCGTGACCAATCTGGTTGGTCCCTGGAGTCTCTTCTTGCCCCTCCGCGTCTTCCTCCTGTGCATAACCTCTGTCTGCCTCTTCTTCTGCCAGCCCCTAAAAAGAGCCCGTACTATCACTCGAGTTGGCATTTCCATATCGGTATGGTTCCAAATCATTATTATTCAAGTCTGAGAAGTATTCACCACCAGAGGAGTCTGCCTCAGAGGAAGTATATCCCTCATAGGTGCATTCGTAGTCCCTTCTTGGGACATGTTCATGCTCCCTTCTTGGGACAGGTTTTCTCCATTTAAAGATGTTTCCTGTTTGGAAATCCTTAGTGTCTCTCACAAATTTGCTACGTTTGCGATCTATGATATTTTGCTCATAGGGTTCAAGATTAGAGATGTGCACCGAAAATTTTTCGGGTTTTGTGTATTGGTTTTGGAATTGGACGCGTTTTGGCAAAATCTCCCTGAAAATTTTTTGTCGGATTCGGGTGTGTTTTGGATTCGGGTGGTTTTTTTTTTCAAAACCCCCTCAAAAACAGCTTAAATCATAGAATTTGGGGGTCATTTTGATCCTATAGTATTATTAACCTCAAAAAACACAATTTCCACTCATTTCCAGTCTATTCTGAACACCTCACACCTCACAATATTATTTTTTGTCCTAAAATTTGCACAGAGGTTGCTGGATGACTAAGCTAAGCAACCCAAGTGGCTGGCACAAACACCTGGCCCATCTAGGAGTGGCACTGCAGTGTCAGACAGGATGGCACTTAAAAAAAATTGGCCCCAAACAGTACATGATGCAAAGAAAAGAGAAAAAGAGGAGCACTGTGGTCGCTGGACGGCTAAGCTAAGCGACACAAACACCTCAATATCACAGGAATTATTCGTTCTAATCAATGGTATTATTGGTCCAAATCACTGGAAGAAAATGACAAAATCACTGGAATTATTCGTTCTAATCAATGGTATTATTGATCCAAATTACTGGAAGAAAATGACAAAATCACTGGAATTATTTGTTCTAATCAATGGTATTATTGGTCCAAATCACTGGAAGAAAATGACAAAATCACTGGAGTTATTTGTTCTAGTCAATGGTATTATTGGTCCAAATCACTGGAAGAAAATGACAAAATCACTGGAATTATTTGGCAAGATCACTGTAATTAATAATTATAAATCACTGATATTAATTGGTAAAATATCGCTATCGCCTGCCTAGTGAAGTGGAATCTAGATGGGATTTTGTACCGGGGACACAATAACTTAATCAATTGTCTAAATCCCACTGTACTAATGGCGGAAAACGGGCACACGTCTAACAGCGCACTGATTATACTGAGAACTGATTATACTGGTCACTGATGATACTATGGAGAACTGACACTGAGCAGCGAGAACAGCACTGGACTATTGTACTGTAGTATACTGGTCACTACAATGCAGCACTGACACTGAGCACAGATATTAGGCACTGATCAGGATACTAGAAGTGATACAGAGCTGCAAGATACAGCAATGGCCTACTGTACTGTACCATTATATACTGGTGGTCACCACAGTGCTGCACTGTACTACTATATACTGGTCACAACAATGCAGCAGATATTGAGCACTGATCAGGATACTAGAACTGAGTCTGACACAGAGCTGCAAGATACAGCAATGTCCTACTGTACTGTACTATATGTATACTGCTGGTGACCAAAATGCTGCACTGTCCTACTATATACTGCTCACAACAATGTAGCACAGATATGGAATGGATACGTGCAGTGACACAGAGCTGCAAGATACAGCAGTGGCCTACTATACTGTACTACTATAATTATATACTGGTGGTCCCCACAATGCAGCACACTGAGCACAGATATTACCAGGTGTATCTCACACATTGCTCAGTACAGATTACAGGATGTATAATCACCAGGTGTATAACACACGTCGCACAGTACAGTATACAGTATGCAGCTGTCAAAGTCGAAAAATATCATGATGCATATGCTTTGCACTAACCCCATGCACATGCCCGCTGCGCGTGCACTCAGTCCCCCGTACGTGCACATCCCCGCAGGTTGCGTAAGGGACGCACCAGCGTCTCGTGCGCATAAGATATGTATTTACGGCGGAGTTTGTAAACGTGTAGCGTGCGACTCGATTATAGCATATTTAACCCATATAGTGCATTTTGTAGTTAATATTCCCCTAGACCATGTCAGCGAGTATGATTAGTTTAAACAGTTCCTGGACAGAGAGATTCCTCTTTGCATGATAGGAAGGGTCAGATAAAGGTTGAAAGGTGGTGTCTATTATCCAGCTGTAGGGTATTTTAAGGGTAACCTTCCGGTGTTAGTTAGGAAAGAATCGCATGTTCCTGCGTATAGTTATGCGCAGAAGTAGAAAATAGATAAATTGTATTTTAAAATATATTACGAATGGGGTGGGAACTCCACATCCCAAGTCCTAGCCATCGCCCACTTCTTGAACTAACCAATGGTCCCCGGTGCAGGACATGTCCCACCCCCTAACCAATGGAAGAAGAACACATAGTGTCTATTGTATTATGTCTTGAGCTAGTGAATAAATAGAGCTTGCAGCAGGCTTGGGCACACAAGACTCTGAAGGCTTTCTCCCTGATAGCTGAGGACTGAATTCAGGTTGCGCCTGCGAAACATTCTCACGTATGTATATTTCTCTGTAGCCATTATTCTCCATTACTCTGTTTAGATTTACTTGTTAGTTTATAGTGTATGACTTGTATTGTTTTACCTTTTTATTAGAAATAATCCACGGCAGTGTTAGAACTGCTGCGGTTATAACCAAATTCGGTGTAGAGTATTCACTTTCCTGCAAAGGGCTTTCTTAGCATCTTAATCGCTCAAACAAGCATACACATTGTTAAGATTTTTAAGCGTTACACCATTACAGTATTTGACTATTAAGGTTTAGAGTATAAGTATATTCTTACTGTGTTTTATCAACAAGGTTTACTGTATATCATTCTGTGAGCGTCTGCGCCGCTCGTGTCTCACTCTCACGGCGCAGCGTCTGCTACGCTAAGTGCGTACCCCTACGGCACTCAGTGCGCAAATAGCGTACTCAGTCCGTAATAGTGTATAGCTTTATGTTTAAAGATAATAATTGACATTATCAATTGGGGGCAATCGTCCGGTTCTCCTCATATCCGCAGCCTAGCAGGACAAGGCAGACTTTACCTATTAGCAAAGGGTGGGAAGGTATGAAGGTATCCCCTGTTAACCCTTTCATGGTCAGGTGGATACATTGGTGCTGATTATATAAGCATCTGCTCTGCAAGGTTTGTAGGGATGCTGGTGGGATCCAGAAGGTAAGAACGCAAAGCTATTTTTAAAGTCTGTGAATTTCTGAATACAAGCATACACCTGTACTCTGCATATCTGATTATATTGTTGCAAAACAAGGTTCAAATGAGTCATATTGTGTTTGATTCAGATTGGATTGCTTATCTGTTTAAGTAGGTTTAAAAGTATATTTAAAAGTTGCTGCAAAAGCCTTGATATAGTGTTGTTGTTTTTTTAACTCAGGCCTAAAATAACTTCAGGGGCTTGCATGGTGATTTTTTTTTGTGACAAAGGAAGCCGCATGGTCTGCCCTCCATTTTGTATAACCCTCATGGATGTGGAAGGGGGAGGAGCAGCGGCCATTTTGGGAAGGTCATTTTTTTCTAAATGGCTGATTTTCACTGCCCGAATAATCAGCCGTCCTTGGTCAAAAAGAAATCACCATTTATGAGTTACCAATGCATTTATGCCATAGTCAATTACAAATAGATTCAGATGGGGCTTAATAAAAGTTAATAGTAAGATGAATATTTGATGTAAGAACGACACACAGATATAAACAAAGTTGTTTTTGTTTTGTTTTTCTTTACCTCTAGGATTCAGTTAAACTCTGCTTGTTGTAAGATAGCCATTGAAATGCAAATTAACCTGTGCAACTGCTTTTTCCTAGCAGTGAAAAACCACCTTCACAGACAGTCAAAAGCACATTCATATGCAAATTAGAAGCACTTAATGAGTAAATTAGTCTCAGGAGACCAGTGAATGGTACATAGATATAATATTATAATTATGTGTGTGTGTTTATATCAATGTATGTTCTGCAAGATAGCTATCCAATATGAATCATACTATTGGAAGCATTGATTACTAGATTCATTCAGACCTGTATTTTGTGTATTCTGCATATCTACCCGCTTGTTTGCCATTAGCATTGATTACGTGCTGAGAAATTTGTTGCTATTTAGTTAAAAGTAAAGAATAATATTTAAGGGAGTAATTGTAAAACACACACGCAGCCTGACCCAGTTATAAAGGTTTATACAGGAGATACTGTGTGGTGCTTGGTAAGCGATTATAGTTAAATATCGTTTACATTTATAGAAGCGTGTTATTTGTGTTACTGCGGGCGTATCCGGCCTTTGTACATGTGTCTCGGACAGCGTGCGAGACTGCGTATGCAACGCAAAGGCCTACACACGTGGCGTATATTACGCAATGTGCGTACAGATACGCCCACTAAATACAAATCACACGATAGCATTGTTTTAGTTTAGGCGATACGGTAGCCACGCGATAGTAGCACAAATTGATCAGTATCCAATATTTAGTTTTAAAACACTTTTTTTTCTGTATTACCTCTGGGGGAAGCTATCAGTTAACAAGAAATGATTTTTCTGATCAGAAAACTATAGAATGATAGTGTGGGCTGAAAAAGGTATGAGTGTATTGAACCCCGCTTGGTGGTCTTGGTGGTCTTGGTGATCTTGGTGAGCTTGGTGAATCTTGGTGAAGCTTGGTGAAGCACGGTCTAGGTGAAAACGTGCGAGCATGGTCCAGGTGTACACGTGCAACGGAGTGTGATAAAGTTTTCGTGGTATTACGCTCCGGCTGTTGTGGAGCACAGTAGGGAGACTCCAATGATCCTACCATTTATAGATAACAAGTGTCTATAAGTGGTACGATTGGACCGCACGGTTGTATGTGTAAACCCGTGATGCAACATGATATGAGGTTGCACATTCGTGCGTAAATCTTGTCCTCATACGTGTTGTAGGGAGCACATGCAAGCGTGATTTGTGTAAAGTAAAAGTTTAGGGAATTTTCGCTGGTCTCTCAGGAAAATCTCTAGAGGTAGGGCCTGCAACGACTACACGTGTCTGCTAGAAGGCGGACCGGGGATACTCTGAGCAGAAGAAGCTGGTGGAAGAGCTTGGAGAACTTCCACCGTAGACTACTGTGTTTGGTGCATTTTATGAAGTTTTTCTATGTTAAAAAGGTCCACAATGGAAGCCAAGTGCACAACACAGGGACGTTACTCCGCCAGGGTTCAGGCAGAGACTTTCAGACCCCGGGGGTCTGCTCAGTTAGTAATGTGGGGGAAGTATGGTCCCCACACTGAGACCTTTTGTGATGAATGGACACGAATGACTGTGGGGGATAAAGCACCATTTCCTGGGATAGGTAGTTTTAACTCAGAGGTATTGCATAATCTAAGGCTTAGGATCTGTCTCATAAAATCCCAAAAACAGAGGATCAGACACACAAACTGTTTACATTTATGGCAACAAGAGAGTGATATACAGAGGGAATTAGCTTACACAGCTGGTTCCAACCCTAGCAGGAAACTGATGGCAACTGCACAACCACCGTACACTACAGGAGAATTGCATACTGGTATATGATGGTAATAGTGCACTTAATAAATGTATTAATAACAATAAGAGTAAATGTAATAAATGTATTAATGACGATAGGGGTAAAACTGATAAATGTATAAATTCTAACCCGTGCAAGTTGCACCCCTTGTTAAACTTCCCTCAGGACTACAAGCAAGAAAGTGAGCCCAGCACGATGTCGGCACTTTCTCCAGCAGCCACCATACAAGACACCCAGGTGGGCACGGCCCAATCGGTAAGGGCAGTAGTAAAGCCCCCTAACGGAGGGTCAGGTGAGGTCGTGTCCACAGGTAAGTACGGTATTGTACATTATGCACAGACAATTGTAACTCACATTGTAGAATCAACCCAGAGCGATGTGTTGAACTTAGTCCTGTCAGGGTGATTGCAGTCCCAAATGGAAAGACTGACGCTCAGGGAGTCACTCCCGTCAGAGACATTGCTATGCATTGTCCCTGGTCCCGGACAGAATTGAGGACAATTATGTCTGAATTTCCCGATCCCAGGAGAGATTTAGCCGCATGTCAAAGGTTTATTAAAGAACTAGGTAATGCCACCGAACCCACAAACAAAGATTGGCGAACAGTGCTACGAGTATGTCTACCCTCCAACATTGACCCTGCGAAATTCATTACTGATTGTAAGTTAGACGCAGAAGTACTTCTCACTGAGGAACACACTCAGGAGAATGTACGACAAATCAATCTGCAATTAGGAATATATTTCCCAACTGTTGTCAAGTGGAACAAAATTTTCTCCATTAGACAAAAAGAAGGTGTAACTGCTTCTGACTATTTCCACCGAGCACTGCAGGAAATGGCTAGATACATTGGGATCGCGGACACTGAGGTAAGTGTACATCATAGAGAGGTAGCGGTGTCCGTATTAATGGAAGGTTTAAAAGAAACGTTGAGAACCAGAGTACAAACCACTCAACCTAACTGGAGAGGTATCTCGGTGGCTGCATTAAGAGAGTCCGCTATCAAGCATGACCGTAATATCCAAAGAACCAGGGAAGCACAGGGAGAGCAGTTGATGGTGATGAGCATCCAAGCACTGGAAGAGGCATCAACTCGACCAAAACCCCCCGGCCCCTGGCACATGGAGGAAGCCAAGGGTTTGTTATCTGTGTAAAAGGGAAGGGCATTATGCCAGCAACTGTAACAGCACACATAAAGTCAGACCCCCAAGACAAGAACACGAGCAAAGTTATGACACACGTAATTGGAATCAGGGATCATATAGGAGAGATTTTGGGCCGCACCTGTAGTCTACAGCCAGTGAAATTAATTGCGAGCCGTGGAAGTAAAGCTGAGGTCCCAAGTTGATATAATTGGTAGGTCTTTCCTTGTGGATACAGGGGCGGCCAGGTAAACTCTGTGATTTATCTTTACATGTTTCCTCTTCATCTCTGACGTTCACCAGCAGAACTACAGCTCAAACGTCACATGTCTATTTGGTCTTTTCAGAGGTCTGCCCAACCCCAGTATATCTTACCAGCATCATTGTGCCTGGCCATGCACAGAGGGTGGAGAGTGGAAATACTGGTGGGGGAGACTGTGCAGAGATACCGATAGACATCTTGGTGTGACAGCCTGATGGTGAACGGAAATCTGACAATTTTTCTATTTTTCTATTATTCTCTCTCTTTTTGTTTTCTCATGTTCTAAGGATGGTATGTCACACAACAGTTAAACAAATGGTAATGCAAGATTTATGCTCCTTACAGAAAGGTCGCTGATTCGGAAAGAATATCGTATCACTGGAGTGTCCGTTTTGGGAAGACTGAGAGGCAGCACTGTTGAGACTGCATCTGAGCAAGAAGAACAACAAGACTAGAGGACAATTATCGTACCAATTTTCTTTCCCTTCTAATTATTTTCTTTACCTCCCATTACCACTCTTTTTTTCTCCTCCTGCAAGATGGACTTACCCCATGAGACTGCGTTCCGGGTTTTCCTGTTGACAGTGTTGTTGACCAGAGCAGTCTATTTTGGTGAGAGTACCAGAGAGGTCGAGAAAGGATCTGGAATGGGTTCTGATGACAAGGGCGGACTCGTAGAATTCCAAGAGCAACACAATCACCGAGCAAAGGCGAGTATCAGAAAATGATCTGGTAGTCATGACACTAGGAGACATTGTGAAGGATTGTTAGCTGAAGAGAATTGTATCTGTAGGAATTGTGACAACATAGTTGAGGATGGGTGCATCCAGAGATGTCAGTCCAGCCTTAATATCAACATGGACCGTCATCCATTGAGTTACTATCACTCATTAGTGGGTAAGGTTTTAAACCAAACGGAATGCTGGGTGTGCTCACAAGTACCTCAAGGTCATAGAAAGTCAGGACTAGTGCCATACCCTTTAACAATAGATGAGGTACTTGAATTAAGGGGTGGGAGACCGGTGGACAAGAAATGTAATATTTCTAGGCCTCCTAGTTTGAAGCTCCACCAATATCATGTGGATAGGTCCTTAATATGTTTTAACATTTCCAATCCCCGAAAGCCGGGAAATTGGGAAGTGACATGGAACAACCAAACCATGACATTCTCACACAGAGCCGATAGAATGCCCATAGACTCAGAGCTTATACGCCAAATAGCCAATGGTGGGAGATATTTTCAGTATAGGTATACTCTAGGAAGTAGGACCATGCGGGTTGGAGAAGTATCACCACGATACTGTGTGCATATCATACAGCCTGATACGTGTACTGAACAGATGAGAGTATTAGGGATAGGTTTTTTCACCTGGAAGGTTTGCAATATGGTGATGTCATATTCAGTCCCATATGTTCTCCCCGATGATGCATATTTCATATGTGGGAGGAAGGCTTATAAGTGGCTTGCCCCAAACTCAGAGGGATTGTGTTACATTGGAACAGTGTTGCCAGAAGTAATGAACATTACCCATGAAAAGATGAAAGACGTTAACCGCAATGCTCAAGCTCCTTACACTCACACTCATTACGAACACATTGTTAAGAGACACCTTATAGATAGGACAGAGCACGCAGCCTCTGATTTGATCCACGAATCCATCAGGATTCAACTCCTACTCGCGCTAGATATCACCCGTACCGCCAGAGGAGTTATAAATTTTAGATATATTAATGCGCTAGCGAACCTGATAGACAATATCACCGAGATGTATGATGACACCTTCAGGTATACCGGGAGGGAATTGCAAGCTTACAAAACGGAACTGATCCAGCACAGGATGGTTCTCAATTACATCACAGCGGTGACAGGTGGGTATTGTGTCACCCTAGCAACTCAGTATGGTGTGAAGTGCTGTACATATATCACGAACAGCACTGATGACCCAACCGAGGTCATAGATCAAAAGATGGACGATATCTTGCAATTGAAGTGGGAGTTCCGAAGGAGACACAACCTTACCCTTACTGCTGTGAGTAATGAACTGACCGACTGGGTTTCATGGTTGAACCCACGCAATTGGTTCTCAGGTTTAGGAGAATGGGCTCAAAATGTTATCGTGAATGTAGGGAAATTTCTCCTTTGTATCCTTGGATTTGTCATAATGATTGGTTTGATATTTAGATGTGTTCGGATTTTAATGCATTGCAAGCGTAGTACCAAATTGATGAGTTTGAGGAGCGAGGGCATTGTTACAACAACTGGTTTAATTTATGACCCATCAATCGAGACAATGTTGTGATAAGACGTGATTCCATGGTCCGTTTCTTTCACCCGTTTCTCCTTTGTTTTTCTCCAAGGTAAAAAGACATCCACCCGGAAGAAGATTGTAATGCACATTTCTACAGACCATTGATGAACATTTTCTACAGACATTTGATGAACTTTTTCACAGACTTTGCAAGATACTTTAGAGACTTTAACTTTCTATGGACACTTGAAAAACTTTGCTTACCACTTACAGCAAAGATACAGCAATCCGGACAAGACTTCAACAGACGCCCAAGGACAATCACACACATTATCATAAGAATGCATTTATAACACATGTTTCTTATCCTCATCTCTACGATCTTCAGGTAGTGACACACATAGTCGACAGGTGATATAGGTACATATATTAGCACTCACATATTTTCCCCCCTCCATGTATCATCAACTAATGTGCACCCCATTTGCTGGAACAAGAAGCCGAAAAGAGCTCGGAAGTGTTTGTTAGCCCACATACAGACCCTTAATACGGGATAAGAAGGATTTAATGTATACTTCGCAATACCTCGAAGCTTATTTAGAACATGTACGGCACAATGATACATGGCCCCTCAGACATGAATTTCATACATACATGCTTTTACTATCCCACTAGGTCATACATTTCCCACCTTCTCCTCTCCTCCCTCCACCCAATCATTTATAGGTATTTCATTGTATTGTATATTTTTCTGCTTAATTGTTTAGATAGTGGCAGTTATTGTTGACTGCCAAAGGGTGGACTGTCAAAGTCGTAAAATATCATGATGCATATGCTTTGCACTAACCCCATGCACATGCCCGCTGCGCGTGCACTCAGTCCCCCGTACGTGCACATCCCCGCAGGTTGCGTAAGGGACGCACCAGCGTCTCGTGTGCATAAGATGTGTATTTACAGCGGAGTTTGTAAACGTGTAGCGTGGGACTCGATTGTAGCATATTTAACCCATATAGTGCATTTTGTAGTTAATATTCCCCTAGACCATGTCAGCGAGTATGATTAGTTTAAACAGTTCCTGGACAGAGAGATTCCTCTTTGCATGATAGGAAGGGTCAGATAAAGGTTGAAAGGTGGTGTCTAGTATCCAGCTGTAGGGTATTTTAAGGGTAACCTTCCGGTGTTAGTTAGAAAAGAATCGCATGTTCCTGCGTATAGTTATGCGCAGAAGTAGAAAATAGATAAATTGTATTTTTAAATATATTACGAATGGGGCGGGAACTCCACATCCCAAGTCCTAGCCATCGCCCACTTCTTGAACTAACCAATGGTCCCCGGTGCAGGACATGTCCCACCCCCTAACCAATGGAAGAAGAGCACATAGTGTCTATTGTATTATGTCTTGAGCTAGTGAATAAATAGAGCTTGCAGCAGGCTTGGGCACACAAGACTCTGAAGGCTTTCTCCCTGATAGCTGAGGACTGAATTCAGGTTGCGCCTGCGAAACATTCTCATGTATGTATATTTCTCTGTAGCCATTATTCTCCATTACTCTGTTTAGATTTACTTGTTAGTTTGTAGTGTATGACTTGTATTGTTTTACCTTTTTATTAGAAATAATCCACGGCAGTGTTAGAACTGCTGCGGTTATAACCAAATTCGGTGTTGAGTATTCACTTTCCTGCAAAGGGCTTTCTTAGCATCTTAATCGCTCAAACAAGCATACACATTGTTAAGATTTTTAAGCGTTACACCATTACAGTATTTGACTGTAATAGCGTACTCAGTCCGTAATAGTGTATAGCTTTATGTTTAAAGATAATAATTGACATTATCACTAGAGATGAGCGGGTTCGGTTTTACTCGGTTTTACTCGGTTCTCAAAACGGCATCTAATTGGCTCACGGATGTCACGTGTTTTGGATAGCCAATAAGATACGGTTTTGAGAACCGAGTAAAACCGAGTAAAACCGAATCCGCTCATCTCTAATTATCACAGCTCTGGAGGGATCAGTATTTGGCAGGAAGGCGAGGCCTGGTCCTGGCAGCAGAGTGACAGGCGGCCGTATAGTAGCAGCCAGCTCCAAATCTGGCAGCGTGTGGAAAGGGAGGGGGTGAGAGAAGGGAACAAGCGCCGGAGTGTTTGAGCGGAGGGCTTGGAAGGTCAGAGGGAGTGAGGCGAGAGCTGCTCTTCCATAGCAGCGCACAATGGTGGTGACGGAGTCTGGCAAAGGAGGGAGAGGAGGATTGGGGCAACTGGCTGCAGGGGAGCACTGTGCCGCAGCCATCACCTGCAGGGGGAGTGGAGGGAAACACATCCTATCTGCCCAAGATAAGTGACTTCTGATCAGAGCAATTGAGGGTCAGAGTTTTTCTGAAAGGTGGAAAGGAATGGGTTCTTTTTCATGTAGACTGGAAGGACTACAACAAACTTGGAGTGATTACACTTTTCACCCTAGTTCGGCAGCCCTGCTGCCCTTTAATACACAGATGAATGAAGACTCCGATCAAGAGCTGATGCAGCACATGCAAGTGTTTCTGCAAATATGATGAAGAAAAGAACATCTCATAAGAAACATCGAAACAATATGGGACCAAGTAAACCAATCTCCCAGCCAAGGTGAAATATTGTAGGCTGTAGAATACAGCATGGGTGGAAAGAGGGCAGTGGGCCAATAACCCAGTGGAAAGGAACAGTTCTGGATCAAGTACCAGTGAATCCCTCCATCTTATAAAGTATGATGGATTTGATTGTGTCTATGGACTTGTTATGAGCCACGGCTGTGGCTCATTCCTGTTTTGCAGTTTTGTTCTGTATTTCATGTTATACTTCTGTTTATGTTCCCCGTGGGTGTCATGGGGTGCTCGGAGCTCACCCTTAAGGAGGGGATACTGTTATGAACCACAGGTAGTGGTTCATTCCTATTTTATGTTTATAAAGTTGTCTTGCATGCCAGGATTTCCTGTTGCTCTGTTTTAGAATACTCTTGTCTGCTGCCGCTGGTGAGTCTGTGTAATTGCAGCTTGTTCCCTTGTGTTCAGCCTCACCTGGCTGCTAATTGCATCTGGTCAGTTTGGAATCATGCAACAAGGCAGCTGCATGGGATTATTAATTAGGCCTCTCTGTTATATGCTGGCTGTTTGCAATTCACAGATGCTGGTGATATTCCTGGGTTTTCAGTCTGCTTGAGTTCTGAGCTTGGTTCCTGCTAGTTCCTGAGCTTCCTGTGTCGATTCCTGTGTCAGTCCCTGTGTCGATTCCTATGTCTGATCCCGTGTCCTGCCGTGAGGCGTTCCTGTCCTGAGGTCCAGTACCTTTGCCTGTGCAAGTTTCTGGCTTCTTGGTGTCCACCGGTCTGTCGTTTGGGATTCTGCCTGTCCTCCAGTTCTGAGAGTCTGTGTCAGCAGCATTGGGAGTTCCTGTCCGTTTGCCAGTATTCGTACCGGTTCCGTGAGTAGCGGCACGGCCGCGTCCGTTGGCTTAGGCCGCTGTATTCCCTTATTATTTCTGTCACTGGTGTTTTGCAGAGGGTTCTGCTTATGCTGTCACCGCCGGTTCACAAAAGTATTGTGTCGGCGTGTGGTCAGCATTTCCTTTGTTGTTCTTTTCCTTTGGCGGCAAGCCGCACATACTTTGGTTTTAGGTTTGTTAGTAGCCCCTGGCCTTGTTGTTTAGTCAGAGGGCCCCTTGTTATCACCCTGTCTCGGTTCACTCTTTGTCTCTCATTAAGACCTGAGGGGGCATCGAAGTTGGGCAGACGTAATCCGCCCTTCAAACGCTGCTGCCATGGGCTCAAGCAACCATAGTCTCGCAAGAGTGTACTGACAGCACGGGTGAGACAACGGAGATAGGGCGCCAGGGGCTATTCCCTTTCCATTTCCCTTTCCCAGCATTACGTCCTGGTGCTCTGGACTCGCTTCATAACATCTCCCTTGTTCTGAGCACCAGGAACCTAACAGGACTTGAGCTTCACAAGGATGAAAGGGTGTCTGCTCTTGAAGTTCTACCAGACAGAGTTGCCTCATCCCGAATCAGCGATGCCCATTTGGCTGACACAATGATTGGTAAAGCAGTGGAGCATATGTTTGAAACAGAGGATGGTTCCAAGGATGAGTGGCGAGGGATGGTATTAGCACGAGCACCTATTATGAACACATGGTTTTATATAACCTATGAATTTTAGAACTGGTGATGTTGCCCATAGCAACCAATCAGATTATATCTATTATCTGCTAGAAGCAGCTAGATAAATGGTAAGTAGAATCTGACTGGTTGCCATGGGCAACATCACCAGTTCTAAAAATCTCCCACCTTAGTAAATTTACCCCATGCTCTTAGTTTGTGCAGATCTTGTGTCCAGTCTTTGTTCTCCAGAATAAATGATCCAGTATTCCTGTTGCATAGCTCATTCCATAAGTTAAAGGCAGCCATGATTAATTGGAAGAATAGATAATATATTAGATAATATTTAATAATAAGATAGTGTGTAGTAAAAATGTTGATAAAGTCACTAGCGAATGTCGGTTTTTATTAAGTGTATATTATTATGTAATCGTCTTAACCGAGCTGGAACTTGAAGCTGAATTTAATCAGATAGAGACTGAATTTGTACAAAAGGTAGGTCGTTCCACATCGGGTAAATGTATCAGACACAACCTCTAAGAGGATATTGGTCTGTTACCGACAATAACTATAATTTGCACAGTGTGTTAATATTCTGTCGGTGGTCCTCCCAGAGTCAGTAAACAGTACATATACAGGAAACGAGAAAAAAAGAAAAACTCTATGTTGGGGCACTCTTATCTTACACTTGAAGAGACAATAAAATGTAACTTTTTCTTAAATATGCCATAAAATTATTGTGACCAAATAACAATAAAATATAGTAACTATACAGTAGGTAGCTATAAAAATTCATAACATTAGTTGTCCTTGTTGTTGTGCAAAAGGAAAGATTGCTTCAAGCCTTGGTGAAGATTATTATCATAAGTAATTCATTATAGTGGGTGAAACCTGTCTATCGTAATTATCTATTGAGACTGGTTGGTTATCACCATAGGGGTCTCTTATTAAATGGTCCTTTTAACTGCAAATACCAATGTTAAAGCTGAATATTAAAAATTGAAAACTAATACCATGATAGATTGTTGCCTATATAGGTTATCAAACACCCTCTGCTCTAATGTCAGACAGTGGTGTCACCACGAGGCATTTGCTTCAATAGATACTGTAGTTGCCCAAATTTTACTCGGTCATAAATTTGAGAACTGGTACTAACTGTAGGCTTCAGAATGAATCTCCCACAATTAAAAGCACTAAAAAGAAGGAGAAATATCAATGTATTGTGTTACCTATTATTTAAGAATTGCTAAGACTGGTTGAATGCTTTATGGGACAATAATCCTAAAATGTCTGACTAAGGTTGAGCCAGAGCACAGGGATTAATAGCCTCGTATATAGGAGAAGAAAGAATTTAGAAAGAATGGGAAAAAATAAAGATGGATAACTTCCTTCTGCTGTTCAGCATGTCTGTTTACTGTAACTGGTCTTCATTGGTTGTCTCCCGCCAATTACTGACCTGGTCTACCATAGATTTGCTTCCAAGATCAGACGAGATTGGGTGTATCCCATGAAGTATGAATGAGAAAGTACTGGTACGCTGAAATGGGAAAATGTGCTTTGCTGTCCAAAACAGACAATGTACTTCATGTCTCTAGTTCCAAAAGAACTTTCTTTGAATGAGAGAGCACATTGATAGAGAAGCAAAGAGGATAAGATATAAGTCTAGGACATAAGATTAGTGAAGATACAGAAAGATCTGCAGAGGTAGAAAATCAAGAAGAAATATACCCCAAATGGTGATAAATAGAAAAGAGCTATATAATTATGGTTAAATTGTAAAATAATGTAGATATTCCAATTACTCTGCAATGGTATAAAAAAAGAGCTATATTTAAACAGAAAAAAATGTTCAACCTATCAGGGAAGAATTCACTGTCAAGCATTACAGTGTGGTTCTCCTATGCAATCAAACTAGGATGACAGATTAATCCTTATGTAAAATTCTGCATGTAAATAACCAATTTCCAAAGTTCAGATGAAATAAAGTACAGAGTAATCTGTTATGCTTGAGCCAGAGCATTGCCCTTAGACAGATAGGTTTAGTCTTCCTGTTGTTACCGGAAAAACATACAAAATAAACTTGTTACCAATTTTTGCTCATGGTATATAGTATGTTAACAATTAGTCTAATCACAGTGTATTTGTAATAGAGCAATATTCGGCAGTAAAAGTTATATGTATAGGTAAAGTAAGCACAGAAAAAATTATTCAAGCCCAAATGGGTGCTTACTGCACCAGGGTATCCCCTCAATGGGTATGGGCTGCGCAATGCCCAATACCCACACTGACCAAACGGACCGTTTCACCTCTTGGTGGTCTTGTTCACTGGTAAAGGTCAGTGTCCCGTTGTGGGACTTCGAGAAACTTCTCAGACTTTGAGAAAGGGGCTACAGTCATTGATCGATTAAGAAGGCCAAACAACTTACAATGGCAACTGGAAGAGACTCTCTTATTTTCCCAAGTAGTGACAAGAGGAAAAAGAAATGTAGACAATCAGCAGAAAACAAACTAAGATTTGTAGGAAACTTTTGCAGGGAATGGAAATAAATAAATGATCAATTCAGAAACACTGGCCAGGCCTTCTATTAGACGATGACCTGTGCAAAAGTCTGGATTTGAAAGCAGCAATGAGCTGGTGACGATCCAACAACAACCTGAGACATCATCTAGTATCCAGTAATTTTACTAACCATCCCAGATGGACTCCAGCCAGCACTGGTTCCTACCCATGTGGAAACTGTAGAGCATGTTCCCACATGATGAAAACCAAAAATTTCACTGACAGGTATGGAAATGTGAGGGCAATTAACCA
This sequence comes from Pseudophryne corroboree, assembly GCF_028390025.1. NCBI lineage: Eukaryota > Metazoa > Chordata > Amphibia > Anura > Myobatrachidae > Pseudophryne > Pseudophryne corroboree. Next base: position 351,916,759 of record NC_086453.1, on the reverse strand, counting down.
ATACATAAATTGCAACTCAACAGGGCTAATATATTGCCTGGTCTGCACCTGTGGTCTAAAATGTGTGGGGATGACAACAAGGAACCTCAAACACCGTACATTGGAACACGTGGGATCAGTTAGGAATATCCCAACCGACCTGATAAGAATGAGGAAACTCACATCGGTGGCAAGACATTTTCATCGCCACCATAAGAATAACCCTAAGGATCTAAAGGCATTTGGTCTGGAACAAGTCAAATTAGGGATACGTGGTGGAGACCTAACCCAGGAACTTCTGAAAAAAGAGTCGGAGTGGACCTACAGTTTAAACAGCGTAGCACCCCAAGGGATGAATGAAAACACAAAATATGGGGTGTTCATTTAAGTCCATCTAATGTCAGCATAATAATATAAACACCAACTTTGCTTTATTTTTGTATTTTGAACTCATAAACACAATAATATCTAACACCTTATTTTCACCAACCTTGGCACGCCCTTTCTTTTCACTAAAAAATGGCAATTATTTTTGCATACTTATTATCTTTACATTGGTATCATGACTCACCTCACTCATCACAGATTTATCTGTATCTGTGTCTTATTGATTATTTAAAGGGCACTCACTTGTTTGTCACAATTTTTATGTTTTATTTTTATTTCCAATATCTACATCCTCTTGATATATACATATCAGTGGCGTAAGTTTGTCCCAGCTGCCCAGAGGCAAGATAAATATTGGTGCCCCCCCTATATTTAGATAAATATATGTATGTACTGTAAGTGTGTATGGAGTGTTCTGAAAAAAAAAATATATTGTGTATATATACATTTCAGTGTCTTTTATTTTAAATCACACATTTCTTAGCAGTCAAATCCAGGATTAGAACCAATGACCTGTTACACTGACAGCAGACACTTTACTGATGGAGCTATTTGCTCCTGTACAGTAAGCATGAAAATTCTAACTATATCAAGTTATGTGTAATTGTCAGAGAAGTATCTTCATGTAGTTAGAATTCTCATATTTCCTATACAGGTGCAAACATCTTCATTAGTAAGGTCTCTGCTTCCAGTGTAATAGGTTGTGGTTTCTAATCCTGGGTATGACACTTGTAAAATGTGTATCTACAGTATAATAAAAAGGGTGTGATTTGTAAGGTGCAGGGACGAGTGAGTAAGTTGTTAATTGAGAAGTAGATAGGAGAGTGCGATATCCATTGAGCATGTACCCGGCCCCTGGCCCTCATTCCGAGTTGTTTGCTCGCAAGCTGCTTTTAGCAGCATTGCACACGCTAAGCCGCCGCCTACTGGGAGTGAATCTTAGCTTCTCAAAATTGCGAAAAGACTTCTCTGTGCAGTTTCTGAGTAGCTCGAGACTTACTCTTCCAGTGCGATCAGTTCAGTGCTTGTCGTTCCTGGTTTGACGTCACAAACACACCCAGCGTTCACCCAGACACTCCTCCGTTTCTCCAGCCACTCCCGCGTTTTTCCCAGAAACTGTAGCGTTTTTTCAAACACTCCCATAAAACGGCCAGTTTCCGCCCAGAAACACCCACTTCCTGTCAATCACATTACGATCACCAGAATGAAGAAAAAACCTCGTAATGCCGTGAGTAAAATACCAAACTTCTTAGCAAATTTACTTGGCGCAGTCGCAGTGCGAACATTGCGCATGCGCAATTAGCGGAAAATCGCTGCAATGCGAAGAAAATTACCGAGCGAACAACTCGGAATGACCACCCCTATCACTTCTACTATATAGCAATACGGCGGCCACATCGTGACGCGGATGACGCGTCACCAGAAGTGACACAATCCCATAAGTGACGCGATCACCGGAAAGGATGGACAGAGAGACCTGGTGGTCAAGGGAACCAGGAACAAGTGGAGGTAATTTGTTACCAATTATCCCTACTATTTATACACCCACAACGGGACACTGACCTTTACCAGTGAACAAGCCCACCAAGAGGTGAAATGGTCTCTTTGGTCAGTGTGGGCATTGAAACAAAACCTACCAAGAAAAGGCACCTACCTATGTTGAAATGCTGCCTGCTGCTCTGAAAAGAATAGGTTATTAGCAAACCCTATGCAAATACAGGACAAAGAGGAAGAGAGATAGCGCAAGCAGACTCCACTATAATTAGACAAATTTAATTATAAAATATACAAAATCACAACATATTAAAATTGTATACATATAACTAATGATGCATAACATATAACCAATAGATTAGTAGATTAGTATTAGTATAGGATCCGCACTGAAGTTCATAAATTTCCACAAAACCAGTGCACTTACCTGATATAATTATCTTTAAATTAGAACCAACGTGCCCATCAGTTCAAAAAGAAGCCAACAACTGATGGTTATCACGGAAAATCTAAGATATTGATCATAGTTCAGTCACGTGGTTAGAAGTACTTTTATCAGGTAGAAATCAATAGATGTATAACAAGTGCACTGTTACTTTTAAGAAGTTGAGCCTCTATTTGTTAAACAACGTATATCTAAATACACCGCAGCTACTCTGTCTGCCACTCTTTCACTGTAGCAGCGTGTCAGGATGGTGGACGCTTACCGCTTCCAAAGATATTCAGGTGGCACTGACAAATAACCAGATACTGCTTGCTCTGGCGGATGCGTCTGTCGCTCACTCCCTGTAGCAGCGTGTCAGAGCGGTTAAAGCTTGCCGCTTCCAGAAGTCATCTAGCGGTGCTATAGATAACCAGGCGCCGCTGGTACAAGGAGGTAGGCTGGCGGCCACGGTCCCTGTATTGCAAAGGGGACCAGTGCTGGTGGCTCTAGTTGGGCAGACCGGACCCGGCAGTGTGGATGAAACTGAAACAGGTGGAGGCCGTGGAAATGTATAGGAACTTGGATCCTGAAGCAGCCCTGACGCGTTTCTCGACCGGCACAGACTGGTCGTTTCCTCAGAGGGTTATTCTACTGGACAAGTGGACGTGATTCTCGGCGTAAGATGTAGGTAAGTATGTATGAGTGTGTAAGTGTCTTTGAATAAAATTATACTTTTAAGGTGTGTCTTTTGATTTTATTTGGGTATTTTTTTGTAGTAGAACTACTGGTACCAGCGGGCCCGTTATTTCCCCACATACCAGTACTTGTGGTTCTCCAAGTACCAGCTTGCGGGGGAGGCTTGCTGGAACTTGTAGTTCTATGACAAAAAACAATATTCTTTATTTTACACAAACAAAGGCTATTAGCCCCCCCATGCACCGCCCAGGGATGGGGGGGACAGCCTTGAGCTTCACCCCTGGTCCTTGGGTGCCTGGAGGGGGGACCCCTTGATTTAAGGGGTCCCCACTCCCCCAGGGTACAACGATCAGGGGTGACTAGTTAGGGGGGTAATGCCATGGCTGCAGGGACCAATATAAAAGCGTCCCCCGGCTGTGGCATTATCTCTCTGGCTAGTGGAGCCCGGTGCTGTTTTACAAATATGGGGGACCCCTACATCTTTTGTCCCCCATATTTTTGGAACCAGGACCAGACGCAGAGCCCGGTGCTGGTTGGCTAAATATTGGGAACCCCTAACCAATTTTTCCCTGGTATTTAAACAACCAAGGCCGGATCAAAGAGCCCAAGGCTGGTTATGCTTAGGAGGGGGCACCCCACACAAAAAAATTGTAACACTTTTAACTCTATTCATACTGTACACAATGAAACCCTGCATGGATCTCACTGATCCGGCTGGTCTTCTTTGTGTTATGTCCAGCATAACACAATGAGGGGGGATGGGAGTAGGAAGAGGCGGTGGGAAGGGGGATTGGAGTAGGGGGAGGCTGTGGAAAATACTGTGTTTTGCTATATGAGCATCTGAGTCCACTTACAGCATAAAGGGGAGGGGGAAGGGTGAGGAGGGAGGTGGGGATTAACCAGTGAAGGTCAGAGACGTTGTCGAAAATATTAATTGACTGCCAGGACCCAAAAAAATAAACCAATAAATCGACAAAATAAAAGTAGCGTGGACAGACACAAATGAACGTGTTAAAGCAATGGTCCAATGACATTCAGTTTATGTGAACTATTAAATTCAATTAAAATGGGCTTGAAGCTTAATGTCTCCAGTTTTGAGGGTCCAATCAGGTCATAATTAGGTTGGTATGGAAGGGGAGACAATTAGTTACCGGAGGATACCAACCCCAAGTTTCTGTGACCCCCACAAGGCTCATGGCAAGCGTCAGAACCCATGGTAAGTCTGAATTAACGGGCCCATTATAGTCTATGGGAAAATGGGTCCACTTTGCGTACTGATATCTCTGGTTCTGGGTGTCCCAGGACTGGTACCATACAAAAGAGGAAACTCTTGGCTTTCGGGGCAGACAAACCACTAGTTTATGTGCCACTGCAAAGGGAAACGGCAAGCAACCGTGTGTCAGGTCCCCTCCAGCTGTCCGCCCAGCTTGCACGGGATGCGAGGTTTCTGGCTAGATAGGAAATACTGTACAGAAATGCAAATGTGACCCTGTGGTATATGTCCTATTTAATAAGTATGAATAATAGGGGTATTGTAAATATTGTGTAAATATATGAATATGTAATGAACTATAGGGGGGCCAGGTCTTATACATCAAAATAAGCTTATGGGTGTCTGAGGTAAATGGAAGATATTGCTGGCTGTTTATGGCATTGACATTGAGCTATACACCCCCCTCCCCTTCCCCTATAATCAGCATGAGACAGTTACTGACTGGATGTGCCTCGCGCTGTGAGCGGGAATACTCTGGGACTCACGAGGACTGCACAGGCCCTATAAAAGGGGAAGATTTAGCGCAGATCGGAGTAATTCTTTACCGGGATGTAGTCAAAATGTCAACACTTATAATGCTGACAGTCAAAATGTCAACACAAAGTTGACAGTAATTGTGCAGACAGGCAACATGTCGACATGCTCAGAATCTCAACAGGTGAAATATTGACAATCTCACAATGTCTACATTAGGGTTAGGCTGTGGGTGGAAGGGTTAGGGTTATGCTGCAAGGGGAGGTTAAGGTTAGTCAGTGGGGATGGGCAGAGACTAAAGTTAGGCACTAGATGGAGGGTTAGGGGTAGGATCAGGGCCAGTGCTAGGGTGTTCGGCGCCCCCCTGCAAACTATAAATTTGCACCTTCCCGTACTTGACAGAGGGCCAGCGCATACCTTCGGTGTTTGTCTGGAAAAGGGGTGTAGTCTCACAAGGAAGGTGCGTGGTCACACAATAGTACTCCCATTGGAATTTACGCACACCGTAGCTCAATCATATTCACATTATACCGCACATAGTAGTGCTGCTCAATCACATAATGGCCCCCAGTAGCAGCGTCATTATACATAATGCCCGCCAGTAGTAGCATCCTTATCTGTAATGCCCGCCAGTAGTTGCATCCTTATCCGTAATGCCTGCCACTAGTCCTTATCTGCAATGCATCATTTCTCTCTCACCCTCCACTTACCAGGTCTGGCAGGCCACCACTGTTGATGCTCCCCCTGTACAGCAACCTGGTCCTGTGTAGCTCCACCCCCTCCATTTTGTGTAGCTCCATCCCTCATTAAGAGTAGCTCCACCCCCTTTCCGGGCTATCAGCCCCCCATCCACCGCCCAGGGATGGTGGGGACAGCCTCAGGCTTCACCCCTGGCCCTTGGGTGCCTGGAGGGGGGAACCCTTGATATAAGGGGTCCCCACTCCTCCAGGGAACCCTGGCCAGGGGTGACTAGTTGGGGGGGTAATGCCACAGCCGCAAGGACCTATATAAAAGTGTCCCCCGGCTGTGGCATTATCTCTCTGGCTAGTGGAACCCGGTGCTGGTTTAAAAAATACGGGGGACCCCACATCTTTTGTCCCCCGTATTTTTTGAACCAGGACCAGACGCAGAGCCTGGTGCTGGTTGCATAAATATGAGGGGACCCTACGCATTTTTCTCCCTGTATTTTTACAACCAGGATTAGCTCAAAGAGCCAGAGGCTGGTTAGACATAGGAGAGGGGACCCCACGCAATTTAAAAAAAAAAATATTTTAAGCTAAACAGACCCTTTCCCACTGATAAGCATGCACGGATCTCACAGATCTGTGCATGACTATCCAAACATGCCAGGAAAAAGCAAGTCTATTTTTAAGCTGATCTTTTTTAACGAATTCTATGCTTTCCCGGCAGTGTTTGGCTATTGGCCCTCATTCCGAGTTGTTCGCTCGGTAATTTTCATCGCATCGCAGCGATTTTCCGCTAATTGCACATGCGCAATGTTCACACTGCGAGTGCGCCAAGTAAATTTGCTAAGAAGTTTGGTATTTTACTCACGGCATTACGAGGTTTTTTCTTCGTTTTGGTGATCGGAGTGTGATTGACAGGAAGTGGGTGTTTCTGGGCGGAAACTGGCCGTTTTATGGGAGTGTGTGAAAAAACGCTACAGTTTCTGGGAAAAACGCGGGAGTGGCTGGAGAAACGGGGGAGTGTCTGGGCGAACGCTGGGTGTGTTTGTGACGTCAAACCAGGAACGACAAGCACTGAACCGATCGCACTGGAAGAGTAAGTCTCGAACTACTCAGAAACTGCACAGATAAATCTTTTCGCAATATTGCGAATATTTCGTTCGCAATTTTGCTAAGCTAAGATTCACTCCCAGTAGGCCGCGCCTTAGCGTGTGCAATGCTGCTAAAAGCAGCTTGCGAGCGAACAACTCGGAATGAGGGCCATTGTCAGGATGGGGATTTGGTATCTAGGAACTTAGGGAGGCGCTTTTATCTCTCCATTATACATAGAAAGATTAAACTTGCCACTGTACGTTACAAGCTGTTCATGCTAATTAGTACACTAGAAGAACATACTGGAGACTTGGACTCATACAGTACTTGCATTTCAAAAGCAAGGTATTTTCCACCACCTCCCGTTAGCCCATCGCCCTTCCCCCCTGGGAGCCTGCACAGGTCATGCAGTAGACAGGGAGGGAGTTATTCACATAAACCAGGGCAAAGCTGCAGGAGCGGTTGTACTGTTAAGGTTCTATGCACCATACGGTACACATACAATTCTGTAGCAGGGCAGACTCAATTGAAATTGCTACGGACTGTGACTCCTTGCCCCATGGAGGCCCTCGGCTATGGAGCAAGTAACAGCACAGATTTTGTAGGTCACGGGGCAATGCTGAAGGAGCGTCAGAATCCCCTAGCTAAAATACACGATAGGGATAAGTGAGGTCTATGCACTTAACGATACCCCAGACCCCATTGCATCACAAAGTGACAAAATGTCCAAGGCACATGAACATCCGCGTTGTGTCAGCACTCAGCTATGGAGTGAGTGACGGCATAGGTTTTGCAGGCTATGGGGCAGTGCTAAAGGAGCTTCGGAATCCCCTAGCTAAAATACACAGGGGCGATAGGGTTAAGCGAGGTCTATGCACATAATGCTACAAGGCGGGGGTTCATGTGCCTCGGACATTTTGTCACTTTGTGATGCGATGGGGTCTGGTGTATCGTTATGTGCATAGACCTCGCTTATCCCTATCGACCCAGTGTATTTTAGCTTTGGGATTCTGACGTTCCTTCAGCATTGGCCCGTTCTTTGAACACGGTATTTTCCACTGCCTCGCCCTACCCCATCCCACTTTCCCCTTCCCTCCTGGGAGCCTGCACAGTTCATGCAGTAGACAGGTAGGGAGTTCCGATCAGGTTACAAGACAAGATTTATGTGAAACCTGTGTGCACTCTTCCATTGATTGTATAACAAAGAAAAAAAATTATAATAAAGTGAATGTCACCGGAACTCGGACGCTCATACTGTACATGTATTTCAAAAGCACGGTGTTTATGCATTGTACATACTTCCTTTTACACAATTAGTTGCGTATCCATACACAATCTTGCGTCTGCATACACAAGTGTTTTAACATGTTCGTTTGTGTCTGTATAAACTATTTATTTATATTGAGAACTCTAATGGTCTGACCATTGGTCACCATCTATTAACATTACAGTCGTCACTGACCATTTGCCAGAGCTGTAGATCAATCCGCCGCTATACGATCTAAAGTACTGGATTAGTGGAGCATTAGCCACCTAGTGGTGGAGATGTGTAATGCATGCTGAGTATCTAGAATCGCCTCAACGCGCCTGCCTGTGATTAAACTCAGCAAGCTAAGCTATCACCTTAGTGTGACTAAACATCCGTCTAGGCGGAGAATCGGTCAAGATAAAGGTGGCTACATCTGTATATTTTGTGGCAGATGCATTTTTTTCATTTTTCACAGCTCCCAGTTACACGCATGTGTGTATACCTGTGTGTCCCAGTTGCATACATGTGAGCATACCTGTGTGTCTTGTTTATTGTATTCATATTTTATTTTTAAATGAAGCAGACCCCTAGATGTTTTAGCAGCCCCTTGGGAGCCACAACAGCAGACCCGGATCGGTCAAGTTGAGTTCAGGTGGGTTTTGGTATAGTACTAAACAGGACTATGCAGTGAATTTTTTGTTATTGAGCCTCTGCCAAGTTGAGCTTACCACTCTAGTCGAAACTCATTTCATACTATAAGTAGGACTGTGGGAGGAAGCAATGCTAACCTCTGTGCCCCCGCATACCTCAGCCTGGCATGCCAGACAGCTTCCTGGCTGTAAGCCACCATGAGACTCCATATTGGGCCCTTATTCAGTAGCTCACAGGAGCTTCTTGCCCATATAGTGCTGCAATGCAATGGAAAGCTGATACAATGCAAGATCACTAAAACTCAGTTCTTCTAACACCGCAAGGTCTTGCAATAACCCTACGCAGCCCTTACATTGTACAATTATTAAGCAGAAAACATTTACAAAATAAAGGAAAAGAACCTTGTACAACAAAAGCGCATCTTGTAAATAATCCCAAAATGTGGAATATTAATAATAAATCAAATTTAAGGTTGACTAATTGGTGCCATTCATTTGAGTCCCTAACATAAAATAATTGAGAAGAACCTCTCTCTAATACTGGGTACAAAGTACACACTAAAAGATACTGTATATCTTCTAGAGATGAGTGGGATCAGACAGGGCACCCCTGGAATTAAATGGCAGACATACTGTATAGACATACAGTAGGTGTGTTTGGAAAATCTAGCTTTCTCCGGCAGTTGCCAGAGAAAATGAAGTAGGAGATGTTGCCATGTCATGTTTCACTGGATTATGATTCTGTCTCTTTTGAGTCTGACTGACTTTGGCCACAAATGCAGTCTCTCCCCACTTTATTGGAAAACTATTTGTCAAACTTGGAATTTCCATTTTCATCTTTGCGGTTATATGTTTTCACAAATCTGATTTTGATGTTAAAACTTGTTTCATATTCTGCTTAAGGCTTTAGTTTAAACCTAGGATCAAGTACAGCGGCACTCTTGGAATTATACAGCATCGCCTCTGGATTTATACAGCAGATATGCAGCACCCCTGGACTTATACAGCATATGCAGCACCCCTGGAGATTTACACAGCACAGCAGATAAGCAACAGCCCCCCAGGACTTAATTGGCAGTGAGGCAGCACCCTTGGACTGATAGGGCAGAGGGGCAGGACCCCATATAGAGCAGCACACTTGGAATGATGTGGCAGACAAAGAAAAGACGTGCAAGATGGAATTGTCCTTGGGCCCTGATGCTGTATAAACAGTACATGCACACTTTAACAAACCAATCATTTCAGCAGCAGAGTCTGCCACACAACTGTGGCTGAAATTATGTTTTTTTGGGCCCCCACCAAAAAAGAAGCAATTAATCTCTCCTTGCACAAACTGGCTCGACAGAGGCAAGATGTCATCCTCATCCTCCGATTCCTCACCCCCTTCAATGTTCACATCCTCATCCTCACAGAGAAATAATTCCACACCAAAGAGGTGGATTTTTTTGGTATTTTGCATGACAATGGGCTTTTTCATCCTATGTCCAACAACTGTCTCCACTGGTGCCTTAATCAAACAAACCACATCACTATCAGAATACTCATTGTCAACTTCCTCCTCAGTGCCAGCTACACCAATATCCTCCTCATCCTGGTGTACTTCTTGTCAGTGCCCGGAGTGTTACCGGTACGCTGGGGCCACGGGGCTGGCTTCTCTGGCGGTGTGCGGGCAGCAGTGGAGGTGGGCTGCTGCGCCGGGTCCATGGGCAGCAGTGGCTGTGGTGAGGGGGTCCGCGCGTGGCAGCGGGACGCCGCTACAGCAGGTCGCTCTTGCTGAGCCATTGCTAGGAGACCAGAGGCAGTGAGCAATGTGGCTTTGCAGAAAGGTCTGCATTACTGGGCGCCGCCATGTTGGAGACCAAGTTTTAAGCATAGTTCCTGTTTCCTGTTTCTTCCAGCCAATCCAGGGGAAGCTCTCCCTATAAAAGGGGGCTGGTTTATGACAGAGATGCCAGTGCTTCAAGTTACAACTCTGTTTTAGGTGCTTTAGTATGTGCTCCCAGGATCCTTGTCGTATTCTGGTTACTCCTGCTCCTGCTTGGTCAGTTCTCTGTTGCTGCTGCAGTCCTGCCGTTCCTAACCTGCTACTGCCTGTGGAAGCGCTCCTGGAAAACCCGGTCAAGTAAGACTCTTTCGGCACAGTCAGCCCTGGGTCTTCTGCCTCGTCTTTCAAGCCACACTCCACAGATCTACTTCACCAGCCACGTCTTTGTACCACCGACCACAACCTGCAGATTGTTATCTTCAGCCTCATCCTCCAAACCACAGTCCACAGTCCTTGTCTCCAGCCACGTCTTCAACTACCATCCACAGTTCCACAGTTCATCATCTACAGTCTCGTCTTTCAAATTACAGTCCACAGTTCATTACCTCCAGCCACGTCTTTTAACCACCATCCACACTTCCGCAGTTCATTATTCACAACCTCGTCTTTCAAGCCACAACCTGCAGTTCTTTATCCGCAACTACGTTCTTTAACCATCGTGCTCCAGCCATAGTTCTCTACCTCAGCCCTGTACATAATAAATACTATTCATTGACTTTCAACCCCACCTACATTCTTCATTGCTCCATGCCCCATGAAAAGGAACTATATCCAACCCCCTCCTGTTGTTCACCCACAGCCATCTACCTCCTCGGGCAAGTCTCAGCTGCCGGATCCTCAAACTTTGCTAGACGTGACAGTAAGCACTGGCCCAATGGATTCGACGGGTGATCAGGCCTCTGGAGGGGAATCAACTGCAGATATCTGGTCTCGCTTAAGTAAGCAGGAGGCCACACAATCTCAGATTGTGCAGTTCATGCAGAATATGTCTGAATGTCTCGACTCTCTCTGTGCTGCCATGACAGCCCCTCAAGTATCTACGGCTGCTCCCACATTAGCACCTCCGGTCCTGCTTCCTCCTGTACCAGTACCACTTCCACGGTTGCATTTGCCATCTACCAGTAAGTTCGATGGGAATCCAAAACAATGCCGCGGGTTTCTTAACCAGTGCGAAATCCAGTTCGAACTACAGTTGGCCAACTATTCATCAGCATGAACCAAGGTAGCCTATATAATTTCTTTACTTACCGGGCAAGCGCAGGAATGGGCTTCACCCTTGTGGGAGAGGATGGATCCCATCCTGTCTAACTATTCAGAATTTGTGGCCACCTTTCGAAGAATCTTCAACGAACCGGGCAGGACTTCTGCCTCCTCATTGGAGATTCTGCGCCTGTGTCAGGGCACACGTACATACGTACGTACGTACGTACGTACGTATGTACGTACGTACGTACGGTCAGTCAGTACGTGATCCAGTTTCGTACTCTCTCCTCAGAACTGAACTGAAACGAGGAGGCTCTCATTGCAGCTTTCTGGAGTGGTCTCTCCGAAAAGATCAAAGATGACCTCGCAACTCAGGACGTACCGGATAAGTTGGATAAATTAATTTCTTTATGCAATAAATTAGACCTGAGGTACAGAGAACACTGTATGGAGAGGTCGCGGTCAGATCGCCCTAAGCCTAGAGTTGTTCTTCCACCAACACCATCATCACCAACTGCGGAAGAACCCATGCAGATCAATCGCTCCCACCTCTCCAACGAAGAACGTCAGAGACAGCGACAAGGGAACCTCTGCTTGTATTGTGGTACATCTGATCACTTTGTCAAAACTTGCAATCTACGTCCGGGAAACGCCCGCTCCTAGCTTGTCCTGGAGAGGTCAAGCTAGGAGAATTCTCAGAATTACATACCATGAAAGAGTCTGTCTTGTTAACCCAATTGGAGCTCCCTTCTTCTTCTCTTCTCATCCCTGCACTACTCGACTCCGGAGCCGCCGAAAGCTTCATTACATCAGATCTGGTCAAACGATCTGGAATACAAATGGTTCCCTTGGATCGTACCATTTCTGTTACTGCGGTGGATGGACGTTATATCCCTGAGGGTATTATATCCTTTCGTAGTATTTCTCTCAAGATGAAGGTCGGAGTTCTTCATTCAGAAAAAATCTCTTTCCTTGTAATTCCTAAAGCCTCTCATTAACTGATCCTAGGGTTTCCATGGTTAATCAGACACAATCCCCACATAGACTGGCAAACTATGGATGTTCTTTCTTGGGGACAAGACTGCTTCCAGATCTGTTTACCTTCAGTAAGACCTCTCTGTTCTTCCAGTCCTTCCAGCCTTCCTGTGGAATACCAAGCCTTTCAAGATGTTTTTTGTAAGCATGGGGCGGACACCTTGCCCCCGTATTGTACTTGGGATTGTCCCATTGAGCTAGTACCTGGTAAGACTCCTCCCCGAGGTCGTATCTACCCTCTCTCACTTCCCGAGACACAGGCTATGTCGGAGTATATCCGGGAGAACTTGGATAAAGGGTTCATCAGGTCTTCCACATCTCTGGCCGGGGCGGGGTTTTTCTTCGTCAAAAAGAAGGATGGGGGTTTGCGGCCCTGTATTGACTATAGAGGTCTCAATGACATAACAATTAAGAACAGATATTCGTTACCCCTGATTCCAGAACTGTTCGACCGTGTTAAAGGAGCTACTGTATTTACTAAGCTGGACTTACAGGGGGCCTACAATTTTATACGTATTCGCCCAGGTGACGAATGGAAGACAGCATTTAATACCCGCAACGACCATTACGAATACCTGGTAATGCCTTTTGGCCTATGTAATGCTCCAGCCGTCTTTAAAGAGTTCATTAACAAAATCTTCAGAGACCTCCTCTATGACTGCTTGGTAGAGTATCTGGATGACATCCTCATTTTTTCTAGGGATCTGAAGACCCATCGGGAACAAATCAGAGAAGTGCTAACTCGTTTACGAAGGAATCAATTATTCTGTAAATTAGAGAAGTGCAGCTTCGAAGTACCCACAATTCCATTGCACCTCTGAATTTTTACAGCATACAAGACAGGGCCAGTGTACATTTATTTTCATTTCACCCCTGAATTTTTACAGCATACAGGACAAGGCCAGTGTACATTTATTTTAATTTCACCCCTGAATTTTTACAGCATACAGGACAGGGCCAGTGTACATTTATTTTCATTGCACCTCTGAAATTTTACAGCATACAAGACAGGGCCAGTGTACATTTATTTTCACTGCACCCCTGAATTTTTACAGCATACAGGACAAGGCCAGTGTACATTTATTTTCATTTCACCCCTGAATTTTTACAGCATACAAGACAGGGCCAGTGTACATTTATTTTCATTTCACCCCAGAATTTTTACAGCATACAGGACAGGGCCAGTGTACATTTATTTTCATTGCACCTCTGAAATTTTACAGCATACAAGACAGGGCCAGTGTACATTTATTTTCACTGCACCCCGCCCCGTAAAATGAAATAAGCCTAATCCATGTATGGACAGAAGGTGTACCCTAATATGTAGATCAACAAAATGTCCACTAGATTGTCATTATTTCCTGCTGCAAAAAGAATGACAAACAAAGAGAAAAATATAGAAGGGAGAGAAGAAAAACAGACAGATTTCTGATTCACAGCTCACAAAATGGATTCCTAGAACCTCCTCCTCCCCTCCCCTCAAACCTCCTTGTTGGACAAACTGCAACCAATAAATTAACCCTACACCTCCATGCTCTGTGACTCACAATTAAGCCATACTTGCCTACCTGACCCTCTCCATGAGGGAGAAAATGCTCTGTTCCTGGACTTTCCTGGTAATGTATGATTGCCATTACCTGTGGTGAGCTACTTAATTGATAAGGAAAGTGTTTCACCACAGGTGATGGCAATCATACATTACCAGAAAAGTCCAGGAACAGAGCATTTTCTCCCTCATGGAGAGGGTCAGGTAGGCAAGTATGAATTAAGCACTCCCTAAGTACCTTTCTGCTCACTGATTGATTTTAGGTAGGGAAAATAGCATTATCTGACTGCACATTTTGAACAAGGCACAATTAAGGTAAGACCTATATATTTATATAATATGTCAGTACTGGATGAGTTTTGAGGCATGGGTCCATCTGAATTGCTTTGAATGGGTTGCTCCAGGGCATCACAAATATAAAACTTAATTTAGCACAATATAGCACTTTTATTGTTAGTTTGTTATATACAGTATGTAACAGTTTTCACACATTTATTTTTCACCCCTGTAACACTCCAACACATGCAGTTATCTTTCTAAAGGTGCGTACACACGGTACAATGTGTGCTTACAATTTTTACTATATACTCAAAATCGTACGAAAAGTTAGCACATATCGCACCGTGTGTATATAGCTTGTGATACCGATGTACACTTCCATGGGATCGGTATCGCAAGCAAAAATAGACTGTGCATGCATGACAATTTTGACTATATTGTGTAGTTTCTAGTATAGTCAAAATTGGATATAGTCAAAATCGCACCATGTGTATAGTCAATATCGGTGGTTCTGGGCCCCGGGGAGTTCAAGAGAAATCGCAAAGTCAAAATCGTCCCTAGCCAGAATCTCACCGTGTGTATGCCCCTTATCTATCTTACACACTGCACTTTCCTCACTAATGTGAATCCTTGGGGCGGTTTGGTTGGGCAGTTTTTGGGGGTGTACCATGCCCTAGACTTGAACCCTTAGAATGTTAGGGACTTACCCGACTAGGAGGCTACAACAAAGTTGTGGGTAAGCCGTAATTTTGGCCAAGAATATGCAAGAAAACTCTATTTTATTGCAAAATATATTAGAACTCGAATCGGTACAGGTTGAGTATCCTTTATCCAAAATCCCACATTTTTGAGTCCCCTACTGAGATAATGATATATATATATATGCCGGCCATTGTTGGTCCATATATATATATATATATATATATATATATATATTATATGTATATATAAATATATTATATAGATATGTAATCTAATATACATATATATGTGTCATTATCTCAGTAGGGGAACTGATTTTGAATTTTGGATAAGGGATACTCAACCTGTAATATCTGAATAGTGCACCTGCATTCTTTCTCTTTGTAAGTGGCACTATAGGTCTCAGCAAGGTATCACCTCTCATTACTTGCAGTTAGGGTGTGCAGTCTAAGGCCACTTCCCTATATATCCTCTCTGCTCATCGCTAGCACTTACTCATCATTTAGGGGTAGATAAATCAGCTGGTAACTGGATATTGTGCTTTTCTATTTTCGAGGGAGAAGTCTAATCCAACACACCTCATTTATCATATGTTGTTTTGTTTTGTTTTGTTTGTTTTTTGTATTTCATTAAATGTTGATTTTCATCATATGAGAATCTTGTGAGAGCAAAGCCCAAAGCACTGAGGTGAAATTATTGCAAAACTCTAGATTCATTCACAGAGTGTGAAGTGTCATCTACTGATTATCATTAGAGCTGCATTGGTCAGGTGCGCTGCTGTTTTCAGTTATCATGTTAACTTCGCATGCTTTATATATCTTTGGTATCAGTTATGCTGGGCATACACTTAAAGTGCATACACATGGAACGATAATACCTACGATATGGGCGCTCACGATCGATCGGAATGACGCATCGTTTACACCGTTCCGTGTGTATGAATGATAACGATGCCGGCGCATGCCCCCGCAGTTCGTTTGCGGCAGCCTCAGATCTTTTGTACTAGCAATGCCATGCTGCTGAATGCAGCATAACACCCACCCCCCTCCTCCCTCCTCCAATCATCGTTTGTCACTGTCGGCATCAACAAGTGTGTATGCCATTGCCGATGCCAGCCCCCCGATGTGTTGTGTGTACACACCATTACACTGTCAGATAAAATATCTACCAGATGGACAGACATTTAATCTGGCAAGCTGAAACCCATCAGATATCAAGGCCATACACTGCGAGATATCTGGGATCCTTCATGGGGGGAGGAAATAGTTCCCCATTCTTCCCCTGCAAAATAACAGGGGAAAGATCAAGAAGTTGGTAGCGCATATGCTGCACGTTGCAGCCAACTAATTATCAACTCTTTCGGTCATGCTGGAAGATTTCAGCATACCCGTCATATCTATTGGTCAGCAATCTTGGCGATCCCCCAAGATGCAACAGATCTGCAAGATAATTGTATAAGTATATTCCCAGCATTAGACAGACAGAACACTTATCTAATGTGCAAAATGCAATACCGTGTGAAAAGCAGAAAGTGCAGGACTTCATACAAATCTGGCTGTATATTTAAAGTGGCAATAATTTATATTAAAACCAACCTGGTTATGCTGTGTAAATTATTGCCGCTTTAAAAATCTAGCCAGACTCACACTAAGGGGAACATTTACTAAGCATTAATAAGAGCGGAGAAGTGAGCCAGTGGAGAAGTTGCCCATGGCAACCAATCAGCACTGAAGTAACATCTATAATTTGCATACTATAAAATGATACAGAGCTGCTGATTGGTTGATGGGGAAATTTCTCCACTGGCTCACTTCTCCGCTCTTATCACTTCTTAGTAAATGTTCCCCTAAGTAGCTTCCCGCAGGCTATTACCATTAGACCTTGGGCTCTGTTTCCAATGGTGAGTATAGTACACATGATAACTGACTGATCAGCCCACTATATAAAGAGTGTGTATGCAGGAGCATTATCTGATAAAAGGTTTCAAACGCTTCTAAAACGGTCAGATCAGAGTTAGGGATCTGATGTGCTGCACACGCTATCTCTTTCCCAATCAGCCAATCCCATTGAAGAGATCTGAAGGTAGCAAACACTGAGATTGAAATTGCTCACTCATCCGATAATTACTCGGTCAGATTAGATCATTTTCGGGAACAGCAGAATTTATCTGCTAGTGTGTACCCAGCATGAATCCACTATCCTAGTACCAATTATCAGATCTATCAGGCATGCTAAAAGATTTTTTATGCCCCACAGAGGGATAATTGGGTCTTGGTTGTGGCAGTAGGGATGCGGTCAATTTACCAACAATCAAAATCTCAACGGTCAAAATACTGACAACCATTGACCGACGGTCAAAATCCAGAAATGGTCAAAATACCGACATTTGAAATACCAACAAGGTCAAAATACCAACATTTAAAATATTGACAGGTCAAAAAGTCAATATGAGTTTTTCATGATTTTTTCATTGAAACCGACTTGTACATATTTTACCTTCTCGGTGGACCTGGAGCGTGAATATAATAGTGTGCCGAGCCCAGCGAGGTACCGTGCCCGAAGCGTGGCGAGCGCAGCGAGCCATGTCAGGGGATGCAGTACACTTACACGGTGCCCATGTTGACCTATGTCGACATACACACACAAAAAAAAAACAATCAAAAACCCTTGTTGATTTTTTGATCAGTCGACATTTTAAATGTTGGTATTTTGACCTTGTCGGGATTTTGACCATCAGGATTTTGATTGTAGGTATTTCATACTAAACCTGTGGCCGTATACTGTGCAATTATAGGTATAACGAGCTAAAACAATGCCTTGTGAGTGATTGTCTACTAAAAATAAACCACCGATATCGAACAGCATCCCTCACCTCCGGCGAACTCGGACCATATTACATCCCACCCTATATATCCATCTAATTGAAAATACAGACACTTCTCAAGAAAGAGCAAATCTAGGACCTGATTCAGCTTCATTTACAAAACTGCAAATTCCCAAATCGGAATGCGTTGTGAGCGCATTGCGCATGCACAAAGGCCAAAATGCATTTGCAATGTGATCGCAGGCCCAGCAAAGTGCGATCACATAGCGATTGTCAGGAACTGATCGTTCGTGGGAGGTTACATGATGTTTGTGGGGAGTGGTTGGGAAAATTCAGGCATTTCATGGCCGTTTTTGGGGTGTGTATGTGACGTCAGCTGCAATTGCTGTGATTAAAAACATGGAACCGCTGTGACTGCAGTCACATATATTCTGCATATGCATGGGTCAACTGGTACAGGCTGAGTATCCCTTACCCAAAATCACACATTTTTGGCTCCCCTACTAAGATAATGACACACACATATATATATTATATAGAGATGAGAGGGTTCGGTTCGTTAATATCCGAACCCCCCCCCCCCCCCCAAACTTCAACTATTTTACACGTGTCCGAGGCATCCTCGGATCTTCCCGCCTTGCTCGGTTAACCCGAACGAGGACGAACGTCATCATCCCGCTGTCGGATTCTCGCGAGATTCGTATTCCATATAAAGAGCCGGGCGTCGCCGCCATTTTCACTCGTGCATTGGAGATTGAACGGAGAGGACGTGGCCACGTTCTTTGCCTGAAAAGCTCCATATCTCTGCTCAGTGTGCTGCAAATATCTGTGCTCAGTGTGCTGCAAATATCTACGTTCTCTGCCTGAAAAGCTCCATAATTGTGCTCGGTGTGCTGCAAATATCTGTGCTCAGTGTGTTGCATTGTGGGGACCACCAGTATATAATTATAGTAGTACAGTACAGTAGGCCATTGCTGTATCTTGCAGCTCCGTGTCAGACTCAGTTGTAGACAGTATCCTGATCATCAGTGCTCAATATCTGCTGCATTGTTGTGTGACCAGTATATACTATTATATACCAGACCAGTACGCCTTACATCAGTAGTAGGGAAAGTAATGGAAAAACTACTAAAAGAAAGAGTTGTGGAATATCTTAAATCAAACAACTTACAGGATCCAAAACAGCATGGATTTACTGGTGGGAGATCATGCCAAACAAATCTTATTGACTTTTTTGACTCTGTGATGAAAATAATAGATCAAGGGGGAGCTGTAGATGTAGCATATCTAGACTTTAGTAAGGCATTTGACACTTTCCCACATCGCAGACTGCTAAATAAACTTGAAAGTGTGGGGGTGGATTATAGAATAGTTAAATGGATAAGAACCTGGTTACAGGATAGGAAACAGACAGTTGTAGTAAATGGAGTGCAATCTATGGAGGGAAATGTTACCAGTGGAGTACCCCAGGGATCTGTACTTGGACCAGTTCTCTTTAATATCTTTGTTCGTGACATTGCAAATGGTATTGAAGGGAAAGTATGCCTTTTTGCAGATAATACAAAGATATGCAACAGGGTAGACACACCAGGAGGGGTAAAACAAATGATCAATGACCTAGCTAGGCTTGAAAAATGGTCAAGAACATGGCAACTACAGTTTAATGCTAAAAAATGCAAAATCATGCACTTGGGTCTCAAAAACCCAAAGGCTAAATATAGTATCAAGGGTACTATAATGGAAACTACTGAGGAGGAAAGGGATTTAGGAGTCACTATTTCAAGTGACTTAAAGGCAGAAAAGCAATGCAACAAAGCAATGAGAAAGGCAAGTCAGATGCTTGGTTGCATAGGGAGAGGAATCAGTAGCAGGAAAAGAGAAGTAATATTGCCACTGTATAGGTCATTGGTGCGGCCTCATCTGGAATACTGTGTCCAGTTCTGGAGACCATATCTCCAGAAGGATATAAATACATTAGAGAGTGTACAAAGAAGGGCAACTAAAATGGTGCATGGCCTACATCACAAAACTTACCCGGAAAGGCTAAAAGATCTTAACATGTATAGTATGGAGGAGAGAAGGGAAAGGGGAGACATGATAGAATCTTTCAAATATACCAAAGGTTTTAACAAAGTTCAGGAGGGAAACATTTTTCAAAGGAAGAGAATTATTAGAACTCGAGGACATACACTGAAACTGGAGGGAGGCAGGTTCAGGGGAAATTTAAGGAAAAATTATTTCACAGAAAGGGTAGTGGATAAGTGGAATAGCCTCCCATCAGAGGTGGTAGAGGCTAAGACTGTGGAGCAGTTTAAACATGCTTGGGATATGCATGTGAATATCCTTACAAGGAATTAAGGTTCAAAGAGGGTTGCGATTACCTAAAGGATAAAAAAAATGGGCAGACTAGATGGGCCAAGTAGTTCTTATCTGCCGTCAAATTCTATATTTCTATGTTTCTATATATTATATATAGTAGGACAGTGCAGCATTTTGGTGACCACCAGTAGTAGTACAGTACAGTAGTCCATTGCTGTATCTTGCAGCTCCGTGTCACTTCAGGTATCCATATCTGTGCTGCATTTTTGTGAGCAGTATATAGTAGGACAGTGCAGCATTTTGGTGACCACCAGTAGTAGTACAGTACAGTAGGCCATTGCTGTATCTTGCAGCTCCGTGTCACTTCAAGTATCCATATCTGTGCTGCATTGTTGTGAGCAGTATATAGTAGGACAGTGCAGCATTTTGGTGACAAACAGTATATAGTTGTACAGTACAGTAGGCCATTGCTGTATCTTGCAGCTCTGTGTCACTTCAAGTATCCATATCTGTGCCTTATTGTTGTGAGCAGTATATAGTAGGACAGTGCAGCATTTTGGTGACCAACAGTATATAGTTGTACAGTACAGTAGGCCATTGCTGTATTTTGCAGCTCCATGTCACTTCAAGTATCCATATCTGTGCTGCATTGTTGTGAGCAGTATATAGTAAGACAGTGCAGCATTTTGGTGACCACCAGTAGTAGTACAGTACAGTAGGCCATTGCTGTATCTTGCAGCTCCATGTCAGTTTAAGTATCCATATCTGTGCTGCATTGTTGTGAGCAGTATATAGTAGGACAGTGCAGCATTTTGGTGACCAACAGTAAATAGTTTTACAGTACAGTAGGCCATTGCTGTATCTTGCAGCTCCGTGTCACTTCAAGTATCCATATCTGTGCTGCATTGTTGTGAGCAGTATATACTAGGACAGTGCAGCATTTTGGTGACCACCAGTAGTAGTACAGTACAGTAGGCCATTGCTGTATCTTGCAGCTCCGTGTCACTTCAAGTATCCATATTTGTGCTGCATTGTTGTGAGCAGTATATAGTAGGACAGTGCAGCATTTTGGTGACCAACAGTATATAGTTGTACAGTACAGTAGTCCATTGCTGTATCTTGCAGCTCCGTGTCACTTCAAGTATCCATATCTGTGCTGCATTGTTGTGAGCAGTATATAGTAGGACAGTGCAGCATTTTGGTGACCAACAGTATATAGTTTTACAGTACAGTAGTTCATTGCTGTATCCTGCAGCTCCGTGTCACTTCAAGTATCCATATCTGTGCTGCATTGTTGTAAGCAGTATATAGTAGGACAGTACAGTAGGCTATTGCTATTGATATAATAATATTACTGGCATATAATTCCACACATTAAAAATGTGGAGGGTAAAATAGGGAAAGATCAAGATCCACTTCCACTTAGTGCTGAAGCTGCTGCCACTAGTCATGGCAGAGACGATGAAATGCCATCAATGTCGTAGTAGAGAGCGTGTAAAATCCAAAAAGCAAAAGTTCAGAAATATGATGACCCAAAAATCTAAATTAAAAGCATCTGAGGAGAAGCGTAAACTTGCCAATGTGCCATTTACGACACGGAGTGGCAAGGAACGGCTAAGGCCCTGGTCTGCGTTCATGGCTAGTGGTTCAGCTTCACATGAGGATGGAAGCACTCATTCTCCCGCTAGAAAAATGAAAAGAGTTAAGCTGGCAAAAGCACAGCAAAGAACTGTGCGTTCTTCTAAATCACAAATCCCCAAGGAAAGTCCAATTGTGTCGGTTGCGATGCCTGACCTTCTCAACACTGAACGGGAAGAGGTGGCTCCTTCCACCATTTGCACGCCCCCTGGAAGTGCTGGAAGGAGCACCCACAGTCCAGTTCCTGATAGTCATATTGAAGATGTCACTGTTGAAGTACACCAGGATGAGGATATGGGTGTTGCTGGTGCTGAGGAGGAAATTGACAAGGAGGATTCTGATGGTGAGGTGGTTTGTTTAAGTCAGGCACCCGGGGAGACACCTGTTGTCTATGGGATGAATAAGGCCATTGACATTCCTGGTCAAAATACCAAAAAACATCCCCTCTTCGGTGTGGAATTATTTCAACAGAAATGCGGACAACTGGTGTCAAGCCGTATGTTGCCTTTGTCAAGCTGTAATATGTAGGGGTAAGGACATTAACCACCTAGGAACATCCTCCCTTATAGGTCACCTGGAGCGCATTCATCAGAAGTCATTGACAAGTTCAAAAACTTTGGGTGACAGCGGTAGCAGTCCACTGACAACTAAATCCCTTCCTCTTGTACACAAGCTCCTGCAAACCACACCACCAACTCCCTCAGTGTCAATTTCCTCCTTAGACAGGAAAGCCAATAGTCCTGCAGGCCATGTCACTGGCAAGTCTGACGAGTCCTCTCCTGACTGGGATTCCTCCGATGGATCTTTGAGTGTAACGTCTACTGCTGCTGGCGCTGCTTTTGTTGCTGCTGGGAGTCGATCATCATCCCAGAGGGGAAGTCGGAAGACCACTTGTACTACTTCCAGTAAGCAATTGACTGTCCAACAGTCCTTTGCGAGGAAGATGAAATATCACAGCAGTCATCCTGTTGCAAAGTGGATAACTCAGGCCTTGGCAGCTGTGTTGGTGTTAGACGTGCATCCGGTATCCGCCGTTAGTTCACAGGGACTTAGAGAATTTCTTGAGATACTGTGTCCCCGGTACCAAATACCATCTAGGTTCAATTTCTCTAGGCAGGCGATACCGAAAATGTACACAGACCTCAGAAAAAGAGTCACCAGTGTCCTAAAAAATGCAGTTGTACCCAATGTCCACTTAATCACGGACATGTGGACAAGTGGAGCAGGGCAGACTCCGGACTATATGACTGTGACAGCCCATTGGGTAGATGTATTGCCTCCCGCAGCAAGAACAGCAGTGGCGGCACCAGTAGCAGCATCTCGCAAACGCCAACTCGTTCCTAGGCAGGCTACGCTTTGTATCACCGCTTTCCATAAGAGGCACACAGCTGATAACCTCTTACAGAAACTGAGGAACATCATCGCAGAATGGCTTACCCCAATTGGACTCTCCTGGGGATTTGTGACATTGGACAATGCCACCAATATTGTGCGTGTATTACATGTGGGCAAATTCTAGCATGTCCCATGTTTTGCACATACATTGAATTTGGTGGTGCAGATTTTTTTTTTTAAATGACAGGGGCATGCAAGAGATGCTGTTGGTGGCCCGAAGAATTGCGGGCCACTTTCGGCATTCAGCCACCACGTGCCGAAGACTGGAGCACCAGCAAACACTCCTGAACCTGCCCCGCCATCATCTGAAGCAAGAGGTGGTAACGAGGTGGAATTCAACCCTCTATATGCTTCAGAGGATGGAGGAGCAGCAAAAGGCCATTCAAGCCTATACATCTGCCTACGATATAGGCAAAGGAGGGGGAATGCACCTGTCTCAAGCGCAGTGGAGAATGATTTCAACGTTGTGCAAGGTTCTGCAACCCTTTGAACTTGCCACACGTGAAGACAGTTCAGACACTGTCAGCCTGAGTCAGGTTATTCCCCTCATCAGGCTTTTGCAGAAGCAGCTGGAGAGATTGAAGGAGGAGCTAAAACAGAGCGATTCCGCTAGGCATGTGGGACTTGTGGATGAAGCCCTTCATTCGCTTAACCAGGATTCACGGGTGGTCAATCTGATGAAATCAGAGCACTACATTTTGGCAACCGTGCTCGATCCTAGGTTTAAAGCCTACGTTGTATATCTCTTTCCGGCAGACACAAATCTGCACATGTTCAAAGACCTGCTGGTGAGACACTTGTCAAGTCAAGCGGAACGTGACCCGCCAACAGCTCCTCCTTCCTTTTCTACCGCCACTGAAGCTGCCAGGAAAAGGATCAGATTTCCAAAACCACCCACTGGCGGTGATGCAGGGCAGTCAGGAGCGAATTCTGACATCTAGTCCGGACTGAAGGACCTTCCAACGATTACTGACATGTCGTCTACTGTCACTGCATATGATTCTGTCACCATTGAAAGAATGGTGGAGGATTATATGAGTGACAGCATCCAAGTAGGCACGTCAGACAGCCCGTACGTATACAGGCAGGATAAAGAGGCAATTTGGAGGCCCTTGCACAAACTGGCTTTATTTTACCTAAGTTGCCCCCCCCCCCCCTTCTCCAGTGTGTACTCCGAAAATGTGTTTAGTGCAGCCGGTCACCTTGTCAGAGATTGGCGTACGAGGTTACTTCCACAAAATGTGGAGAAGATGATGTTCATCAAAATGAATTATATAATCAATTCCTCCGTAGAGACATTCACCAGCAATTGCCTCCAGAAAGTACACAGGGACCTGAGATGGTGGATTCCAGTGGGGACGAATTAATACTCTGTGAGGAGGGGGATGTACACAGTGAAAGGGGTGAGGAATCGGAGGATGATGATGAGGTCGACATCTTGCCTCTGTAGAGCCTGTTTGAGCAAGGAGAGATTGCTTCTTTTTTCGGTGGGGGCCCAAACCAACCAGTCATTTCAGCCACAGTCGTGTGGCAGACCCTGTGGCTGAAATGATGGGTTTGTTAAAGTATGCATGTCCTGTTTATACAACATAAGGGTGGGTGGGAGGGCCCAAGGTCAATTCCATCTTGCACCTCTTTTTTATTTATTTATCTTTGCATCATGTGATAATTGGGGCCAATTTTTTTAAGTTCCATCCTATCTGACACTGCAGTGCCACTCCTAGATGGGCCAGGTGTTTGTGCCGCCCACTTGTGTTGCTTAGCTTAGCCATCCAGCGATCACAGTGCACCTCTTTTTCTCTTTTCTTTGCATCATGTGCTGTTTGGGGACTAATTTTTTAAGTGCCATCCTGTCTGACAAGTGCCACTCCTAGTTGGGCCGGGTGTTTGTGCCGCCCACTTGGGTCGCTTAGCTTGGTCATCCAGCAACCTTGGTGCAAATTTTAGGACTAAAAATAATGGCCCTCATTCCGAGTTGATCGGTCGCAAGGCGAGTTTAGCAGAGTTACACACGCTAAGCCGCCGCCTACTGGGAGTGAATCTTAGCTTCTTAAAATTGCGACCGATGTATTCGC
This sequence comes from Pseudophryne corroboree, assembly GCF_028390025.1. Taxonomy (NCBI): domain Eukaryota; kingdom Metazoa; phylum Chordata; class Amphibia; order Anura; family Myobatrachidae; genus Pseudophryne; species Pseudophryne corroboree. The sequence goes on along the minus strand of NC_086453.1, from coordinate 351,891,514 downwards.
AATAATGCGATTACTAACTACTTAGCAGTTTCAGAGTAGCTCCAGACTTACTCTGCCTGTGCGATCAGTTCAGTGCTTGTCGTTCCTGTTTGACGTCACAAACACACCCAGCGTTCGCCCAGGCACTCCCACCGTTTCTCCGGCCACTCCTGCGTTTTTTCCGGAAACGGTAGCGTTTTCAGCCACACGCCCCTGAAACGCCGTGTTTCCGCCCAGTAACACCCATTTCCTGTCAATCACATTACGATCGCCGGAGCGATGAAAAAGCCGTGAGTAAAATTACTTTCTACATAGCAAAGTTACTTGGCGCAGTCGCAGTGCGAACATTGCGCATGCGTACTAAGCGGATTTTCATTGCGATGCGATGAAAAATACCGAGCGAACAACTCGGAATGAGGGCCAATATTGTGAGGTGTGAGGTGTTCAGAATAGACTGTAAATGAGTGGAAATTATGGTTATTGAGGTTAATAATACTACAGGATCAAAATTACCCCCAAATTCTATGATTTAAGCTGTTTTTGAGGGGTCTTTGAAAAAAAAACCCGAATCCAAAACACACCCGAATCCGACAAAAAATTTTCAGGGAGGTTTTGCCAAAACGCGTCCGAATCCAAAAGACGGCCGCGGAACCGAATCCAAAACCAAAACACTAAACCCGAAAAATTTCCGGTGCACATCTCAAATATTATATTATATATCTATATAATATATCTATATATACACATAATATATAATATATATGTCATTATCTCAGTAGGAGACCCCAAAATTAGGGAATTTGAATTTTGGATAAGGGATACACAACCTGTATTGTCAATGGTGGTCAATTTCTGCGTATGCATCACAATAATGTGAACGCATACGTAAATTTATGAATGCATCGGTGGGCATTTTTTTACCTTTGTGGGTGTGTTTTTTTTAGCAGAAGCAGTACTGAGAAAATCGCAATTTCTGTCTCAATAGTGATCCGAGCTGAATGAGGTCCCTAACCCATTGACAGTTCACTAAAGGTGAATTGTAATTAAAGGGTTGCTCTATTTGTTTACCAGTTCTAGTATAATGAAATAAACTTAAGTGTTTGTTTTCATCTGTTAAATATACTTTGATTATTTATTCTACATTAGAAGAATATGATACTTAAACCTGAATTCCCATGATCAGCCTATGTGATGATAAAGGTGTTTCAGTAGACGGTAAATAGCTGGATCATAGTAAATATATACAGATTTCCTGGGAAAGTCAAATATAACAAACCAAAGATATGAGAGTCAGGATGTCAAGATGGATTCTAGATCCCATAAACTCCATCATGTATATGGGGTGGATGCCAGTTCTAGATTCTTATGTTTATGACAACCCAGAAGTGATCTTTGGAAATGAAACATTGATTGATATACAGTATCACATGCAGAAACCTCACTATTGTTTTAGTATCTTTGTACTAACATTGTTATTTCTTTATGAGGTGCATTTGTTAAATGGAATAAACACATTTTATATTTTCTACTACAGTTGGTAATTACATAAAATCCAACTCTGTTCCAAACTTGTCTCACACATCTCATTCCAAAAAGAATGCTTTGCAAACTAGACTGTCATTGAAGACAGAACATGCCAGAATACATAAAATCAGGGCCGGATTAACGGGGGTGCGACAGGGGTGGTCATCAGGGCCGACAATAGAAATCTTGGGCCCGTACAGTGATATCACTGGGGACCCCCATCAGATGAGATATATATATATATATATATATATATATATATATTAGGGGTGAGCGGGTTCTGTTCTCAGAGAACCATACTGTACCGAACTTCAATATTGAAGTCCGGTTCTGAGCCAGGCTTGGGTTTTCCCGCCTGACTCGGAAACCAGAACGAAGCAAAATGTCATCATCCCGCTGTCGGATTCTCACGGGATTTGGATTCCATATAAGGAGCCGCGCGTCCCCGCCATTTTCACTCTGGCATTGGAGAGTGTAGAGAGAGGACGTGTCTCTGTTCTCTCAGTGTCCGTGTCTTGTGCAGAATCTGTCGAGTCGCAGTGCTTGTGTCCTCTGCTGCCATAAGTCCAGTGCTGTCCAGTGGTGCTGTGTTGTGCTGCATCAGTTTAGTGGTGGTGTGTTGTGCTGCATCAGTCACAGTGGTGGTGTCCTCTGCTGCCATATGTCCAGTGCTGTCCAGTGGTGCTGTGTTGTGCTGCATCAGTTCAGTGGTGGTGTGTTGTGCTGCATCAGTTTAGTGGTGGTGTGTTGTGCTGCATTAGTCACAGTGGTGGTGTCCTCTTCTGCCATATGTCCAGTGCTGTCCAGTGGTGCTGTGTTGTGCTGCATCAGTTTAGTGGTGGTGTGTTGTGCTGCATCAGTCACAGTGGTGGTGTCCTCTGCTGCCATATGTCCAGTGCTGTCCAGTGGTGCTGTGTTGTGCTGCATCAGTTCAGTGGTGTGTGTTGTGCTGCATCAGTTTAGTGGTGGTGTGTTGTGCTGCATTAGTCACAGTGGTGGTGTCCTCTTCTGCCATATGTCCAGTGCTGCTGTATTATAAGTTCCTTACAGTGTTGCTGTGTTGTGCTGCATCAGACCAGTGGTATTGTCCTGGCCATCAGTCATTCCAGTGACTAGGCAGTCACAGTGGTATACGCTGCTGCTATATGTCCACTGCTGCCATATTACAATAATAATAATAATAATAACAACAACAAGAAGACCCTTACAGTGTTGCTGTGTTGTGCTGTATGAGCATAGGCGTGCACAGACGCCGACATGCGGGTGCCACTCCGGACTTCCCTCTTCCCCCTCCGCGGCATTATAGTCACCTCCCCTGTCCTGGATATAGACTGCTTACCCAGGTAAGCAGTCTTATGTCCCAGTGGAGGGGGTGGAGGATGTAGTCAGTTACCTGGCAGAAAGGGGTAAGTTCGGAGCAAGCACCCGCATGTCGGCGTCTGCACACACCTATCTACATGAGACCAGTAGTAGTGTCCTGGCCATCAGTCATTCCAGTGACTAGGCAGTCACAGTGATATACGCTGCTGATATATGTCCACTGCTGCAGTATTATAATAATAATATCAACAACAAGATACTTACAGTGTTGCTGTATTGTGCTGCATCAGACCAGTAGTAGTGTCCTGGCCATGAGTCATTCCAGTGACCAGGCAGTCACAGTGGTATACACTGCTGCTATATGTCCACTGCTGCCGTATTATAATAATAATAATAACAACAACAAGTCCCTTGCAGTGTTGCTGTGTTGTGCTGCATCAGACCAGTGGTAGTGTCCTGGCCATCAGCCAGCTGTCACTCCTGTGCCACATATTGTGTTATATAACTCCCCAAAAAATAATGGAAAACAAAATTTTGGAGGATAAAATAGGAAAAGATCAAGAACCACTTCCTCCTAGTGCTGAAGCAGCTGCCACTAGCCATGACATAGATGATGAAATGCCATCAACGTCGTCTGCCAAGGCCGATGCCCAATGTGATAGTAGAGGGCATGTAAAATCCTAAAAGCCAAAAGTTCAGCAAAAGATCCAAAAAAAGAAATTTGGTCTGAGGAGAAACGTAAACTTGCCAATATGCCATTTACGACACAGAGTGGTAAGGAACGGCTGAGGCCCTGGCCTATGTTCATGACTAGTGGTTCTGCTTCACATGACGATGGCAGCCCTCATCCTCCTGCTAGAAAAATTAAAAGAGTTAAGCTGGAAAGAGCACACTGTGCGTTCTGAGATGGTATCACAAATCCCCAAGGAGAGTCCAAGTGTGTCGGCGGTTGAGATGCCTGACCTTCCCAACACTAGATGGGAAGAGGTGGCTCCTTACACCATTTGCACACCCCCTGCAAGTGCTGGAAAGAGCACCCACAGTACAGTACCTGATATTTAAAATGAAGATATCACTGTTGAAGTACACCAGGATAAGGATATGGGTGTTGCTGGCACTCAGGAGGAAGTTGACGAGGATTCTGGTGGTGATGTAGATTGTTTAAGTCAGGCATCAGGGTAGACACCTGTTGTCCGTGGGATGAAGAAGCCCATTGTGATGCCTGGGCAAACTACCAAAAAAGACACCTCTTCGTTGTGGAATTATTTCTCCACAAATCCGGACAACAGGTGTCAAGCCATCTGTTGCCTCTGTCAATCTATAATAAGTAGGGGTAAGGATGTTAACCACCTAGGAACATCCTCCCTTATACGTCACCTGCAGCGCATTCATCATGTCAGTTTCAAGTTGTTAAAGTTTGGGTAAGAACGTAAGCAGTCCATTGACACCTAAATCCCTTCTTCCTCTTGTTCCCAAGCTCCTGCAAGCCACACCTCCAACTCCCTCAACGTCAACTTCCTCCTCGTCAGGAACGTCAGTAGTCCTGCAGGCCATGTCACTGTCAAGACTGAGGAGTCCTCTCCTAACCAGGATTCCTCCGGAGGATCCTTGAGTGGTACACTTGCTGTTGCTGCCACTGCTGTTGTTGCTGCTGGGAGTCAACCGTCATCCCAGAGGGGGAAGTCGGAAGACCATGTGTACTACTTCAAATAAGCAACTGACTGTCCAACAGTCCTTTGTGAGAAAGATGAAATATGACGGCAGTCATCCTGATGCAAAGCGGATAACTGAGGCCTTGACACTTATGTTGGTGTTAGATGTGCATCCGGTCAGGGCCGGCTCCAGGCCTACTAGCACCCTGAGCGAAAACATGTAAAAGCGACCCCCCCCATGCGCGCGCCGAAGGCGCGCGCGTGCTCCAGGAAAAGTGGGCGTGTCCTCTTGGAAAGTAGGCGTGGCCTCATAACTTCATATTATTAGACTATAAATAAATATGTTTTCACACCCCCTCTACGCACACAATTAGCAGCCTTACACATAACAGCCACAGTAGTGTTCCTTACACACAATGTCTCCAGTATAGTGTCAGATACACATAATGTCTCCAGTATAGTGCCAGATACACAATGTGCAGTGCCAGACAGACATGATATGCCCCCCAGCAGTGCCAGCTACACACAATATGCCCCCCAGCAGTGCCAGCTACACGATAGTGTTCACTTTTTAGGGCAGGGAGGGCACATTTTTAAGTTAGGAGGGCAAAATGATGTACATACTGTAATGCTTGTTGCTCATCTACCTACATGGTAAAGCATGGACAGTGCGCGCCTTAGGCGCGCAGCAAAAATTTAGGGGCGTTGCTTCGTGGGGAAGGTGCGTGGCCACATAATAGTGGCAATTTGCATTACACCACACAGTAGTGCAGTTAATACACACTGCACCAGGTAGAACCTCCTAGACACTTTGCGCCAGGCAGAGCACGTTAGACACTTTGCGCCAGGCAGAGCACGTTAGACACTTTGCGCCAGGCAGAGCACGTTAGACACATTGCCTAGCCACAGACGCCTAGCGGGAACACTACATGATATGCTCCCCAGCCGTGTCAGCTACACATGACATGCCCCCCAGCAGTGCCAGCAACACATGACATGCCCCCCGGCAATGCCAGATACATAAATGGCCACACAGTGCCAGATATGTAGATACAGAAAAGCCCCCACAGTGCCAGATAAATGCCCCCACAGTGCCAGATAAATGCCCCCACAGTGCTACATAAATGCCCCCACAATGCCAGATACGACCCCACAGTGCTACATAAATGCCCCCACAATCCCAGATACGACCCCACAGTGCTACATAAATGCCCCCAGTGCCAGATAAATGCCCCCACAGTGCCAGATAATGCCCCCACAGTGCCAGATAAATGTCCCCACAGTGCCAGATAAATGCCCCCACAGTGCCAGATAAATGCCCCACAGTGCCAGATAAATGCCCCCACAGTGCCAGATAAATGCCCCCAGTGCCAGATAAATGTCCCCACAGTGCCAGATAAATGTCCCCACAGTGCCAGATAAATGCCTCCAGTGCCAGATAAATGTCCCCACAGTGCCAGATAAATGTCCCCACAGTGCCAGATAAATGCCCCCAGTGCCAGATAAATGCCCCCAGTGCCAGATAAATGCCCCCACAGTGCCAGATAAATGCCCCCACAGTGCCAGATAAATGCCCCCAGTGCCAGATAAATGCCCCCACAGTGCCAGATAAATGCCCCCAGTGCCAGATAAATGTCCCCACAGTGCCAGATAAATGCCCCCAGTGCCAGATAAATGCCCCCACAGTGCCAGATAAATGCCCCCACAGTGCCAGATAAATGCCCCCACAGTGCCAGATAAATGCCCCCACAGTGCCAGATAAATGCCCCCAGTGCCCCCACAGTGCCAGATAAATGTCCCCACAGTGCCAGATAAAAGTCCCCACAGTGCCAGATAAATGCCTCCACAGTGCCATAAATTCACTCACCCCCCCCCCCAAATACCTGCGGCGTTGGAGGGGGAGGAGTACTGCTGTGCGGGGGTGCGGGCGTGTGGGCGGGTGCAGTGCCGGTCCGGGTGCGGGCGGGCAGCTAGGAAGCCTCTTGAGTGCGCTGTGCGCGCTGCGCGGCGCCGGCGTCTGACGTTAGACACCGGCGCCGCTCAGCGCGTATAGCGCACTCAAGTCACACTCGATGCTGCAGTGCACAGGGCCGGCTCCATGTTCGAATATGGCGGCGCCCCTTAAGGGTGGTGCCCTGCGCTGCCGCTCTATTCGAACATGCCTAGAGCCGGCCCTGCATCCGGTATCCGCCATTAGTGCAGTGGGATTTTGACAATTGATGGAGGTTTTGTGTCCCCGGTACCAAGTCCCATCTAGGTTCCTCTTCACTAGGCAGGTGATACCGAGAATGTACAAAGACCTCAGAAAAAGAGTAACAGGTGTCCTAAAAAATGCGGTTGTATCCAGTGTCCACTTAACAATGGACATGTGGACAAGTGGAACAGGGCCGACTAAGGACTACAGTATTTGACTGTGACAGCCCACTGGGTAGATGTATGGCCTCCCGCAGCAACAACAGCAGCGGCACCAGTAGCAGCATCTTGCAAATGCCAACTCATTCCTAGGCAGGCTACGCTATGTATCACAGCTTTCCATAAGAGGTACACAGCTGACAAGCTCTTATGGAAAAACCAAAAAGATCCTCAATCAAAAAGGACGTATCAGGCGCTCCTAAACATTAATTAAACTCAAATTATCTAGTACACCTGTATTTTAAATAACAGCTGCTCTCATACGGTGTTCTGAACACCAAGAAACACAAAACAATAATGTCTATATAGATAAACAATTCAGAGAGCGCATGGATGCAGAAAAAAAGAATGACAATTTAATATAATATAGAACAATTAAAATGCAATATTGATATATATTAGAAACATATATCGTAAAAAACCGCACTAGTGGAAACCTCTGCACTACTAGTCAGAAATGTCTATAGGTCCAGATAAATCCGGTAAGTGAAGAAATCCTGAATAAGAGTGGTGAAGCAAAGTTCAATGTCCCACCAATCAGGTGATAATGCTTAAATACCACAATAGAACCGTAGCAGGTCCACTTATATCCTCTTAAACGGATATGATGAAGTTCTTCAGTTTAAACAAGCAGAATAGACTGGTACTTCCCACAGCCTGTGCCTGTGTTGTTTTTAAGAAAGCTTCTAATCTACAGACCTTTCTAGGGTTCCGGTATGAATGGTCGACCATGTTATGGTCGACAGTCATTAGGTCGACCACTGTTGGTCGACATTGACATGGTCGGCATGGACACATGGTCGACACATGAAAATGGTAGACACATGAAAGGTCGACATATGAAAAGGTCAACATAAGTTTTTTAACTTTTTTTGGTGTCGTTTTTTGCGTAAAGTGACTGGGAACCCCAATTAGTGCACCGCGTCCCCTCGCATGGCTCCCTTCACTCACCATGCTTCGGGCATGGTGCCTTCGCTCCGCTACCGCTTCGCTCGGCACACTTTACCATTCCAATCGTAGTCCATGTGGATCGTAAAGTATGGAAAAGTTCCCCAAAAGAAAAAAAAGTTAAAAAACTCATGTCGACCTTTTCATGTGTCGACCTTTCATGTGTCGACCATTTTCATGTGTCGACCATGTGTCCATGTCGACCATGTCAATGTCGACCAACAGTGGTCGACCTAATGACTGTCGACCATAACATGACTGTCGACCATAACATGTGAACGGATACCCCTTTCTAGCACCTAGTCATTTCTCCTCGTTAAAGGAAAATCCAGAGAATATTAATATTAAAAATAAAGGGGAGGGAATGAAGGGTTGTTTTAAATGTAGAAAAAAGGGGTGCATTACATGTGACTTCATTATGGATAAAGCTACTAAGGTGTATTCATCTACCTATGGGACGTTCTTTGATCTACGGAGTATGATTGACTGTCGCACCAGTTATGTTATATATGTCATCAGCTGTACATGTGACATTCAATATGTGGGACGTACCACACGGATGCTACATGTACGTTTTTTTAGAACACAAAAATAATATACGGAGGGGTACAAGCCAACATAGTCTTGTGAGGCATGTTAGACAAGAACATGGTGGTGACATCAAATGTATTAGAATACAAGGCATAGAGCAAATTAAGCCCACCACCAGAGGAGGAGATAGATACAACCAATTATGTAAACGGGAGGCTTTTTGGATATATACCTTGGGTACCTTATTCCCTAGAGGTCTTAATGACTGTATAGAAATGAATAATATCTAGAATATACTAATTTACTTATTTGTTATTCCTCTGCTATACTCTATTAGATGCATCATGGTGAATGAGTCTATGGAATATCTCTTTAATAAGATCTCTGTTTTCTATGTATATTTATACAGTTTAGCCCTAGACGTATTCATTTGTTCGGTTATCAAAACATATGTTAATATTTTAGATAGGTATATTAGTGATGAATGCTACTTTAATTAGGTTATAGTCAATGATCCATATCTAACTAAAATTGCCTTACAACTGTTCCTTGATTTGTAGACCCATGTGACACCTATTTAGGTCGCGTGTGTATATGCATGTATGTTTACATGTGTATATATAAAGGTCTATGTTTATTATTCCGTCTCATTATTCTTTTTAGATTCTAATGTGTGCTTAGCACATTATAAATTAATAATGTTATATTATGATTATTATTAATATTCAATATATTTTTTAATCTCAGTTTTATTTTAATAAAAAAATATATATATATTTGGTTGTGGAGTGGGACTCGAACCCGGGTCACTGCTCTTTGCTGTATTGGGCATTAGTGTGATGAGCCACACAATCTGTCATTATTAGTAGTCAGTTGGATGGTATATTTCACATCCATTTTTGTTTTGTTTTATTTGGTCTATTTAAATAATTCCTTTCTCTCCGTGATGCCTTACTTCATTTTATCTTGTTTTTTTTTATTCTTTATGACAGCTATTTAGCTATATGCTAAGTGATTATTTAATAGGATAGCCAGAGACCCTAATTTAGCTGTTTTAATGGTAAATATTCTTGATGTGTCTTTGGAGTAATTTAAAAGTGCTGTGCACCTACACACCTGTTATTTTAATTACAAGTCTGATGTGGAGAATGTTGATTGGTTACCAATCACTTTAAATAGTACAACTTTTGAGCTTGTTACTTACCTTCTGATGAAACCGACTTGCCCTATGTCGGAGAAACGCGTTAAGTTTCAGGGATTTTAACCGCACTTGTTGGAGCCCAGACTACTGCAGCTTACAGCCGCAGCGCTGATCTTTACATACGGAGTACACAGCACCTGGCCGTGGTTCAAGGTTCCCCCCTCCTCCTCCCTTATCCATCGGGACTCTCCGCGTCTGACAGCCTCATCTATACAGCCGCAACTGCCCAGGGGTTCTGGAAGCGGCAGGGCAATTCATATGCTCCGGTGAGATACCATCTTTGTCGGATAGCGGTGGGGGGTTTGCAGCCTAACCACAGGCTGTGGGAAGTACCAGTCTATTCTGCATGTTTAAACTGAAGAACTTCATCATCTCCGTTTAAGAGGATATAAGTGGACCTGCTACGGTTCTATTGTGGTATTTAAGCCTTATCACCTGATTGGTGGGACATTGAACTTTGCTTCACCACTCTTATTCAGGATTTCTTCACTTATCGGATTTATCTGGACTTATAGACATTTCTGACTAGTAGTTCAGAGGTTTCCACTAGTGCGGTTTTTTACGATATATGTTTCTAATATATAGCAATATTGCATTTTAATTGTTCTATATTATATTAAATTGTCATTCTTTTTTCTGCATCCATGCGCTCTCTGAATTGTTTATCTATATAGACATTATTGTTTTGAAGCTCTTATGGAAACTGAGGGACATAATCGCAGAATGGCACACCCCAATTAGACTCCAATATTGTGCGTGCATTACATCTGGGCAAATTCCAGCATGTCCCATGTTTTGCACATACATTGAATTTGGTGGTGCAGAATTTTTTTTTAAATGACAGGGTGTACAGGAGATGCTGTCAGTGGCCCGAAAAATTGCGGCCCACTTTCGATATTCTGCCACCGCGTGCCGAAGACTGGAGCACCAGCAAACACTCCTGAACCTGACTTGTCATCAACGGAAGCAAGAGGTGATAACGAGGTGGAATTCAATACTCTATATTCTTCACAGGATGGAGGAGCAGCAAAAGCACATTAAAGCCTAAACATCCACCTACGATATAGGCAAAGGAGCGGGAATGCACCTGACTCAAGTGCAGTGGAGAATGATTTCTGTCTTGTGCAAGGTTCTCCAACCCTTCGAACTTGCCACACGTGAAGTCAGTTCAGACACTGCCAGCTTGAGTCAGGTCATTCCCCTCATCAGGCTTTTGCAGAAGCAGCTGGAGAAATTGAAGGAGGAGCTAAGATGGAGTGATTCCGCAAAGTATGTGGGACTTGTGGATGGAGCCCTTCATTCGCTTTGCCAGGATTCAAGGGTGGTCAATCTGTTGAAATCAGAGCACTACATTTTGGCCACCATGCTCAATCCTAGGTTTAAAACCTTCGTTGTATCTCTCTTTCCGGCAGACACAAGTCTGCAGAGGTGCAAAATCCTGCTGGTGAGTAAATTGTCAACTCAAGCAGAACGTGACCCGTCAACAGCTCCTTCTTCAATTTCTTCCACAACTGGGGCTGCAAGGAAAAGGATAATATTTCCTAGCCCACCCGCTGGTGGTGATGCAGGGAAGTCAGGAGCGAGTGCTGACATCTGTTCCAGACTGAAGGACCTGCCAATGATTACTGACATGTCTACTGTCACTGCATATCATTTTGTCACCATTGACAGAATCATGGAGGATTATATGAGTGACAGCATCCAAGTAGGCATGTCAGACAGTCCGTATGTATACTGGCAGAAAAAAGAGGCAATTTGGATGCCCTTGCACAAACTGGCTTTATTTTACCTAAGTTGCCCCCCCTCCAGTGTGTACTCCAAAAGAGTGTTTAGTGCAGCCAGTAACCTTGTCAGCGATCGGTGTAGGAGGTTACTTCCACAAAATGTGGAGAAGATGATGTTCATCAAAATGAATTATAAATTCCTCCGGGAAGACCTGTACCAGCAATTGCCTCCAGAAAGTACACAGGGACCTGTGATGGTGGATTCCAGTGGGGATGAATTAATACTCTGTGAGAAGGAGGTTGTACACAGTGAAAGGGGTGAGGAATCGGAGGATGAGGTCGACATCTTGCTTCTGTATAGCCAGTTTGTGCAAGGAGAGATTGATTGCTTCATTTTTTGGTGGGGGCCCAAACAAACCAGTCATTTCAGCCACAGTCATGCGGCAGACCCTGTCGCTGAAATTATTGGTTTGTTAAAGTGTGCATGTCCTGTTTATACAACATAAGGGTAGGTGGGAACGCCCAAGGACAATTCCATCTTGCACCTTTTTTCTTCATATCATCATGTGCTGTTTGGGGACTATTTTTTTAAAGTGCCATCCTGTCTGACACTTCCGTATATATGTCCAGTGGTACTGCAATTTAATTCCAGTGATTTGGACGTATAATTCCAGTGATTTTGCCATTTAATTCCAGTGATTTGGATGTATAGTTCAAGTGATTTGGACGTACAGTATAATTCCAGTGATTTGGATGTATAATTCCAGTGATTTGGATGTATAATTCCAGTGGGAATTGTTTGTGTCGCTTGGCTTAGTCATACAGCTACCTCATTGCACCTCTTCTACATCTTTGCATAAGGTGCTGTTTGGGGCCTAGTTTTTGAAAAATGCCATCCTGTGTGACACTACAGTGCCACTCCTAGATTGTTTTAAAAGAAAGAATACTCTGCGCTTGAAACAATGTATCTAAAAAATATGTGCAGTCTGTCACAGGAAAAGATTGACTCAGTGAGGCTTGGATATAAGTAAAACAATTTATATGGTATCTCTTAAGAACAACATTTATAACACACAATCAACATGCAATTAATAGCAATTAGCACGTTCTCACACAGAGACTATAATAAATAGGATGTTAAATAGCATGCAATAATAATAATAATTTTATTTATATAGCGCTCTTTCTCCAATAGGACTCAAGGCGCTTAACAGATACATAGCATAATATAGTACAGAAAATAATGAAGTACATTTTCATAAAATACAGAAGCATGAAGATACTAAAAGGGACACTATGGAAATGCTTGAGTAAACAGGAAAGTCTTGAGTCTACTTTTGAAGGATTCTATAGTTGGGGCCTCTCGCACTGTGCGGGGAAGTGAGTTCCATAGAGTCGGAGCCGCATGACTAAAAGCTCGACCCCCAGATGAATTACGGTAGATTCTAGGTACTGCTAAAAGTCCTTCATCTACAGATCGCAGTAATCGAGTGGGGCAGTATGGGGTCAGAAGCTGTTTCAGGTACCTTGGGCCCTGGTCATGTAATGCTTTGAAACTCAGTAAGCCAATCTTGAAGATGATTCGCCATCTTACAGGAAGCCAGTGAAGGGAGTAGAGGATGGGTGTTATGTGGCTAGAACGGGGCTGGTTGGTTAATAGCCTGGCAGCTGTGTTTTGCACCAGCTGTAAGCGCTGCAATTCTTTTGCTGGTAGACCAAGGTAGAGGGCATTACAGTAGTCTAATCGAGATGATACAAATGCATGTATGACTTTTGGCATATCATCTGAGGGAATTAAGTGCTTGATTCTGGCTATGTTCCTCAGGTGAAAGAATGAGGATTTGATTGTGGCTGATATCTGATGTTTAAGTGTCAAGCCATCATCCAGGACAACGCCAAGATTCCGCACACGATCAGTGGTCTGTAATTCTGAATCCCCGAGTGTAATTCCAGTTGGTTGGCTATGCTGCAGTCTTGTCCTTTGATGTTGCGGTCGTATTATAAGGACCTCTGTTTTATCCGGGTTCAGTCGCAGCCAACTGGCGCTCATCCACTCCTGTAGCTCAGCTAGACAGCCATTTAGGGTTGCTATTGGGTTATCAGTGCCCGGAGCAAAGGACAAGTACAGTTGTGTATCATCTGCATAGCAGTGGTAGACCAGGCCATGGCGCCTGATTATTTCACCCAATGGGAGCATGTATACTGCAAAAAGCATGGGGGAGAGTATAGAACCTTGTGGGACACCACATGGCAATGGCACTGGTGGTGATGAGTATAATCCAGACAATACTCTCTGTGACCTGCCTGTGAGAAATGATTTGGACCAGCTTAGGACTGTGCCATTCAGACCACAGAAATGTATCAGTCGCTCAATCAGAAGCCCATGGTCCACGGTATCAAATGCTGCCGAGAGATCCAGAAGGATTAATATTGAACAGTCACCTCTGTCTCTTGCCAACAGAAGATCATTTAACACACACACCAGGGCTGTTTCAGTGCTATGTCTTCTCCTGAATCCTGATTGAAATGGATCATAAATATCATGGGTTGTCAGGTGGGTTTCCAGTTGATTTACAACGACTTTCTCAATAACCTTTCCTAGGAAAGGAAGGTTTGCATGTTTGCAACATGCAGTAAAACTGATTTATATGAGCTCTTTCAGGTGGTGGTAATAAAAGTCAGAACACTGGCTTCCCAGTGTGTTAATAAATATTTGTATCTCCCGCAATAGATTTTCACAGTCTCATTTTTCTATATATAACAGAAGAAAAGATGCAACCTATGATAGGTGCCCACGCGCTGGCTCCTGCACTAAAGTGCAGTCAGGGTCCCCCATGAAGATAGATTACACGTGGAGCAGGAATGTATCATTAAATCACTGTTTAGATAACATCGGATATCTGCCGCCTTTCCAAAGGTAACACTCGTTTGTGTAAATGCAAGTGACACTGTTCACAGACGGTAAGTGTAGCCGCCGTAAGAATGGCTCCCGGTGACAGGTATTAGGCCTCACAGCGGAGGCCAGATGGAACCCACCCTGCCAGTGATGAAAAGGACGTGCGGCAGTAATAAATCCGACGTACGGCAAAGAGCTGCGGCCGTGGCTGTCATGGCTGTGCTGAGCCACAGACTATGTTGATACAGCGGGTATCACCAAATGAAGAGCGTAGCAGAGAGTGGGCGTCAACGCGTTTCGTCTCCTAGCAACCGGAGACTTCCTCAAGACGGAGATTGGTCAGGTGTTTGTGCCGCACACTTGTGTCTCTTAGCTTGGCCATCCAGCTACCTAATTGCACCTCTTTTTCTTCTTTGCATCATGTGCTGTTTGGGCACTAGTTTTTGAATAGTGTCATCTTGTCTGACACTGCAGTGCCACTCCTAGATGGACCAGGTGTTTATGCCGCACACTTGTGTTGCTTAGCTTAGTCATACAGCCACCTCGGTGCAACTTTTAGGCCTAAGGGGGTCATTCCGAGTTGTTCGCTCGTTGACGATTTTCGCTATACTGCGATTAGACTAGAGATGAGCGCCTGAAATTTTTCGGGTTTTGTGTTTTGGTTTTGGGTTCGGTTCCGCGGCCGTGTTTTGGGTTCGAACGCGTTTTGGCAAAACCTCACCGAATTTTTTTTGTCGGATTCGGGTGTGTTTTGGATTCGGGTGTTTTTTTCAAAAAACACTAAAAAACAGCTTAAATCATAGAATTTGGGGGTCATTTTGATCCCAAAGTATTATTAACCTCAAAAACCATAATTTACACTCATTTTCAGTCTATTCTGAATACCTCACACCTCACAATATTATTTTTAGTCCTAAAATTTGCACCGAGGTCGCTGTGTGAGTAAGATAAGCGACCCTAGTGGCCGACACAAACACCGGGCCCATCTAGGAGTGGCACTGCAGTGTCACGCAGGATGTCCCTTCCAAAAAACCCTCCCCAAACAGCACATGACGCAAAGAAAAAAAGAGGCGCAATGAGGTAGCTGTGTGAGTAAGATTAGCGACCCTAGTGGCCGACACAAACACCGGGCCCATCTAGGAGTGGCACTGCAGTGTCACGCAGGATGGCCCTTCCAAAAAACCCTCCCCAAACAGCACATGACGCAAAGAAAAAAAGAGGCGCAATGAGGTAGCTGTGTGAGTAAGATTAGCGACCCTAGTGGCCGACACAAACACCGGGCCCATCTAGGAGTGGCACTGCAGTGTCACGCAGGATGGCCCTTCCAAAAAACCCTCCCCAAACAGCACATGACGCAAAGAAAAAAAGAGGCGCAATGAGGTAGCTGTGTGAGTAAGATTAGCGACCCTAGTGGCCGACACAAACACCGGGCCCATCTAGGAGTGGCACTGCAGTGTCACGCAGGATGTCCCTTCCAAAAAACCCTCCCCAAACAGCACATGACGCAAAGAAAAAAAGAGGCGCAATGAGGTAGCTGTGTGAGTAAGATTAGCGACCCTAGTGGCCGACACAAACACCGGGCCCATCTAGGAGTGGCACTGCAGTGTCACGCAGGATGTCCCTTCCAAAAAACCCTCCCCAAACAGCACATGACGCAAAGAAAAAAAGAGGCGCAATGAGGTAGCTGACTGTGTGAGTAAGATTAGCGACCCTAGTGGCCGACACAAACACCGGGCCCATCTAGGAGTGGCACTGCAGTGTCACGCAGGATGTCCCTTCCAAAAAACCCTCCCCAATCAGCACATGATGCAAAGAAAAAGAAAAGAAAAAAGAGGTGCAAGATGGAATTGTCCTTGGGCCCTCCCACCCACCCTTATGTTGTATAAACAAAACAGGACATGCACACTTTAACCAACCCATCATTTCAGTGACAGGGTCTGCCACACGACTGTGACTGATATGACGGGTTGGTTTGGACCCCCCCCAAAAAAGAAGCAATTAATCTCTCCTTGCACAAACTGGCTCTACAGAGGCAAGATGTCCACCTCATCTTCACCCTCCGATATATCACCGTGTACATCCCCCTCCTCACAGATTATCAATTCGTCCCCACTGGAATCCACCATCTCAGCTCCCTGTGTACTTTGTGGAGGCAATTGCTGCTGGTCAATGTCTCCGCGGAGGAATTGATTATAATTCATTTTAATGAACATCATCTTCTCCACATTTTCTGGATGTAACCTCGTACGCCGATTGCTGACAAGGTGAGCGGCGGCACTAAACACTCTTTCGGAGTACACACTTGTGGGAGGGCAACTTAGGTAGAATAAAGCCAGTTTGTGCAAGGGCCTCCAAATTGCCTCTTTTTCCTGCCAGTATAAGTACGGACTGTGTGACGTGCCTACTTGGATGCGGTCACTCATATAATCCTCCACCATTCTATCAATGTTGAGAGAATCATATGCAGTGACAGTAGACGACATGTCCGTAATCGTTGTCAGGTCCTTCAGTCCGGACAAGATGTCAGCATCAGCAGTCGCTCCAGACTGCCCTGCATCACCGCCAGCGGGTGGGCTCGGAATTCTGAGCCTTTTCCTCGCACCCCCAGTTGCGGGAGAATGTGAAGGAGGAGATGTTGACAGGTCGCGTTCCGCTTGACTTGACAATTTTGTCACCAGCAGGTCTTTCAACCCCAGCAGACCTGTGTCTGCCGGAAAGAGAGATCCAAGGTAGGCTTTAAATCTAGGATCGAGCACGGTGGCCAAAATGTAGTGCTCTGATTTCAACAGATTGACCACCCGTGAATCCTTGTTAAGCGAATTAAGGGCTGCATCCACAAGTCCCACATGCCTAGCGGAATCGCTCCCTTTTAGCTCCTTCTTCAATGCCTCCAGCTTCTTCTGCAAAAGCCTGATGAGGGGAATGACCTGACTCAGGCTGGCAGTGTCTGAACTGACTTCACGTGTGGCAAGTTCAAAGGGCATCAGAACCTTGCACAACATTGAAATCATTCTCCACTGCACTTGAGACAGGTGCATTCCATCTCCTATATCGTGCTCAATTGTATAGGCTTGAATGGCCTTTTGCTGCTCCTCCAACCTCTGAAGCATATAGAGGGTTGAATTCCACCTCGTTACCACTTCTTGCTTCAGATGATGGCAGGGCAGGTTCAGTAGTTTTTGGTGGTGCTCCAGTCTTCTGTACGTGGTGCCTGTACGCCGAAAGTGTCCCGCAATTTTTCTGGCCACCGACAGCATCTCTTGCACGCCCCTGTCGTTTTTTAAAAAATTCTGCACCACCAAATTCAAGGTATGTGCAAAACATGGGACGTGCTGGAATTTGCCCATATTTAATGCACACACAATATTGCTGGCGTTGTCCGATGCCACAAATCCACAGGAGAGTCCAATTGGGGTAAGCCATTCCGCGATGATCTTCCTCAGTTGCCGTAAGAGGTTTTCAGCTGTGTGCGTATTCTGGAAAGCGGTGATACAAAGCGTAGCCTGCCTAGGAAAGAGTTGGCGTTTGCGAGATGCTGCTACTGGTGCCGCCGCTGCTGTTCTTGCGGCGGGAGTCCATACATCTACCCAGTGGGCTGTCACAGTCATATAGTCCTGACCCTGCCCTGCTCCACTTGTCCACATGTCCGTGGTTAAGTGGACATTGGGTACAACTGCATTTTTTAGGACACTGGTGAGTCTTTTTCTGACGTCCGTGTACATTCTCGGTATCGCCTGCCTAGAGAAGTGGAACCTAGATGGTATTTGGTAACGGGGGCACACTGCCTCAATAAATTGTCTAGTTCCCTGTGAACTAACGGCGGATACCGGACGCACGTCTAACACCAACATAGTTGTCAAGGACTCAGTTATCCGCTTTGCAGTAGGATGACTGCTGTGATATTTCATCTTCCTCGCAAAGGACTGTTGAACAGTCAATTGCTTACTGGAAGTAGTACAAGTGGGCTTACGACTTCCCCTCTGGGATGACCATCGACTCCCAGCGGCAACAACAGCAGCGCCAGCAGCAGTAGGCGTTACACGCAAGGATGCATCGGAGGAATCCCAGGCAGGAGAGGACTCGTCAGAATTGCCAGTGACATGGCCTGCAGGACTATTGGCATTCCTGGGGAAGGAGGAAATTGACACTGAGGGAGTTGGTGGGGTGGTTTGCGTGAGCTTGGTTACAAGAGGAAGGGATTTACTGGTCAGTGGACTGCTTCCGCTGTCACCCAAAGTTTTTGAACTTGTCACTGACTTATTATGAATGCGCTGCAGGTGACGTATAAGGGAGGATGTTCCGAGGTGGTTAACGTCCTTACCCCTACTTATTACAGCTTGACAAAGGGAACACACGGCTTGACACCTGTTGTCCGCATTTCTGGTGAAATACCTCCACACCGAAGAGCTGATTTTTTTGGTATTTTCACCTGGCATGTCAACGGCCATATTCCTCCCACGGACAACAGGTGTCTCCCCGGGTGCCTGACTTAAACAAACCACCTCACCATCAGAATCCTCCTGGTCAATTTCCTCCCCAGCGCCAGCAACACCCATATCCTCCTCATCCTGGTGTACTTCAACACTGACATCTTCAATCTGACTATCAGGAACTGGACTGCGGGTGCTCCTTCCAGCACTTGCAGGGGGCGTGCAAATGGTGGAAGGCGCATGCTCTTCACGTCCAGTGTTGGGAAGGTCAGGCATCGCAACCGACACAATTGGACTCTCCTTGTGGATTTGGGATTTCGAAGAATGCACAGTTCTTTGCTG
The DNA here is from genome assembly GCF_028390025.1 of Pseudophryne corroboree. Lineage (NCBI taxonomy): Eukaryota > Metazoa > Chordata > Amphibia > Anura > Myobatrachidae > Pseudophryne > Pseudophryne corroboree. The sequence goes on along the minus strand of NC_086453.1, from coordinate 351,872,555 downwards.
TGCTGCTTTTGCCAGCTTGAGTCTTTTCATTTTTCTAGCGAGAGGCTGAGTGCTTCCATCCTCATGTGAAGCTGAACCACTAGCCATGAACATAGGCCAGGGCCTCAGCCGTTCCTTGCCACTCCGTGTGGTAAATGGCATATTGGCAAGTTTACGCTTCTCCTCCGACAATTTTATTTTAGGTTTTGGAGTCCTTTTTTTACTGATATTTGGTGTTTTGGATTTGACATGCTCTGTACTATGACATTGGGCATCGGCCTTGGCAGACGACGTTGCTGGCATTTCATCGTCTCGGCCATGACTAGTGGCAGCAGCTTCAGCACGAGGTGGAAGTGGATCTTGATCTTTCCCTAATTTTGGAACCTCAACATTTTTGTTCTCAATATTTTAATAGGCACAACTAAAAGGCACCTCAGGTAAACAATGGAGATGGATGGATTGGATACTAGTATACAATTATGGACGGGCTGCCGAGTGCCGACACAGAGGTAGCCACAGCCGTGAACTACCGCACTGTACTGTGTCTGCTGCTAATATATAGACTGGTTGATAAAGAGATAGTATACTCGTAACTAGTATGTATGTATAAAGAAAGAAAAAAAAAACACAGTTAGGTGGTATATACAATTATGGACGGGCTGCCGAGTGCCGACACAGAGGTAGCCACAGCCGTGAACTACCGCACTGTACTGTGTCTGCTGCTAATATATAGACTGGTTGATAAAGAGATAGTATACTCGTAACTAGTATGTATGTATAAAGAAAGAAAAAAAAACCACGGTTAGGTGGTATATACAATTATGGACGGGCTGCCGAGTGCCGACACAGAGGTAGCCACAGCCGTGAACTACCGCACTGTACTGTGTCTGCTGCTAATATAGACTGGTTGATAAAGAGATAGTATACTCGTAACTAGTATGTATGTATAAAGAAAGAAAAAAAAACCACGGTTAGGTGGTATATACAATTATGGACGGGCTGCCGAGTGCCGACACAGAGGTAGCCACAGCCGTGAACTACCGCACTGTACTGTGTCTGCTGCTAATATATAGACTGGTTGATAAAGAGATAGTATACTCGTAACTAGTATGTATGTATAAAGAAAGAAAAAAAAACCACGGTTAGGTGGTATATACAATTATGGACGGGCTGCCGAGTGCCGACACAGAGGTAGCCACAGCCGTGAACTACCGCACTGTACTGTGTCTGCTGCTAATATATAGACTGGTTGATAAAGAGATAGTATACTCGTAACTAGTATGTATGTATAAAGAAAGAAAAAAAAACCACGGTTAGGTGGTATATACAATTATGGACGGGCTGCCGAGTGCCGACACAGAGGTAGCCACAGCCGTGAACTACCGCACTGTACTGTGTCTGCTGCTAATATATAGACTGGTTGATAAAGAGATAGTATACTCGTAACTAGTATGTATGTATAAAGAAAGAAAAAAAAACCACGGTTAGGTGGTATATACAATTATGGACGGGCTGCCGAGTGCCGACACAGAGGTAGCCACAGCCGTGAACTACCGCACTGTACTGTGTCTGCTGCTAATATAGACTGGTTGATAAAGAGATAGTATACTCGTAACTAGTATGTATGTATAAAGAAAGAAAAAAAAACCACGGTTAGGTGGTATATACAATTATGGACGGGCTGCCGAGTGCCGACACAGAGGTAGCCACAGCCGTGAACTACCGCACTGTACTGTGTCTGCTGCTAATATATAGACTGGTTGATAAAGAGATAGTATACTCGTAACTAGTATGTATGTATAAAGAAAGAAAAAAAAACCACGGTTAGGTGGTATATACAATTATGGACGGGCTGCCGAGTGCCGACACAGAGGTAGCCACAGCCGTGAACTACCGCACTGTACTGTGTCTGCTGCTAATATATAGACTGGTTGATAAAGAGATAGTATACTCGTAACTAGTATGTATGTATAAAGAAAGAAAAAAAAACCACGGTTAGGTGGTATATACAATTATGGACGGGCTGCCGAGTGCCGACACAGAGGTAGCCACAGCCGTGAACTACCGCACTGTACTGTGTCTGCTGCTAATATATAGACTGGTTGATAAAGAGATAGTATACTCGTAACTAGTATGTATGTATAAAGAAAGAAAAAAAAACCACGGTTAGGTGGTATATACAATTATGGACGGGCTGCCGAGTGCCGACACAGAGGTAGCCACAGCCGTGAACTACCGCACTGTACTGTGTCTGCTGCTAATATATAGACTGGTTGATAAAGAGATAGTATACTCGTAACTAGTATGTATGTATAAAGAAAGAAAAAAAAACCACGGTTAGGTGGTATATACAATTATGGACGGGCTGCCGAGTGCCGACACAGAGGTAGCCACAGCCGTGAACTACCGCACTGTACTGTGTCTGCTGCTAATATAGACTGGTTGATAAAGAGATAGTATACTACTAATATTATATATACTGGTGGTCAGGTCACTGGTCACTAGTCACACTGGCAGTGGCACTCCTGCAGCAAAAGTGTGCACTGTTTAATTTTAATATAATATTATGTACTCCTGGCTCCTGCTATAACCTATAACTGGCACTGCAGTAGTGCTCCCCAGTCTCCCCCACAATTATAAGCTGTGTGAGCTGAGCAGTCAGACAGATATATAATATATATAGATGATGCAGCACACTGGCCTGAGCCTGAGCAGTGCACACAGATATGGTATGTGACTGACTGAGTCACTGTGTGTATCGCTTTTTTCAGGCAGAGAACGGATATATTAAATAAACTGCACTGTGTGTCTGGTGGTCACTCACTATATAATATATTATGTACTCCTGGCTCCTGCTATAACCTATAACTGGCACTGCAGTAGTGCTCCCCAGTCTCCCCCACAATTATAAGCTGTGTGAGCTGAGCAGTCAGACAGATATATATAATATTATATATAGATAATAGATGATGCAGCACACTGGCCTGAGCCTGAGCAGTGCACACAGATATGGTATGTGACTGACTGAGTCACTGTGTGTATCGCTTTTTTCAGGCAGAGAACGGATATATTAAATAAACTGCACTGTGTGTCTGGTGGTCACTCACTATATAATATATTATGTACTCCTGGCTCCTGCTATAACCTATAACTGTCACTGCAGTAGTGCTCCCCAGTCTCCCCCACAATTATAAGCTGTGTGAGCTGAGCAGTCAGACAGATATATATAATATTATTTATATATAGATAATAGATGATGCAGCACACTGGCCTGAGCCTGAGCAGTGCACACAGATATGGTATGTGACTGAGTCACTGTGTGCTGTGTATCGCTTTTTTCAGGCAGAGAACGGATTATAAATAAAACTGGTGGTCACTGGTCACTATCAGCAAAACTCTGCACTGTACTGAGTACTCCTAATGCTCCCCAAAATTAGTAAATCAAGTGTCTCTCTAATCTATTCTAAACGGAGAGGACGCCAGCCACGTCCTCTCCCTATCAATCTCAATGCACGTGTGAAAATGGCGGCGACGCGCGGCTCCTTATATAGAATCCGAGTCTCGCGATAGAATCCGAGCCTCGCGAGAATCCGACAGCGTCATGATGACGTTCGGGCGCGCTCGGGTTAACCGAGCAAGGCGGGAAGATCCGAGTCGCTCGGACCCGTGAAAAAAAACATGAAGTTCTGGCGGGTTCGGATTCAGAGAAACCGAACCCGCTCATCTCTAGATTAGACGCTTACTGCGCATGCGCAAGGTTCGCAGAGCGCATGCGCTTAGTTATTTTACACAAAAGTTAGGTATTTTACTCACGGCAAAACAAAGCTTTTTCATCGCTGTGCTGATCGTAGTGTGATTGACAGGAAGTGGGTGTTTCTGGGCGGAAACTGGACGTTTTATGGGATTGTGCGGAAAAACGCAGGCATTCGAGTTGCAAAACGCAGGAGTGTCTGCAGAAACGGGGAATCACCCCTAAAAACAATATTGTGAGGTGTGAGGTGTTCAGAATATACTGGAAATTAGTGGAAATGATTGTTATTGAGGATAATAATACTGTAGAAGCAAAATTACCCCCACATTCTGTGATTTTAGCTGTTTTTATGTTTTTTTCAAAAATCATCCAGATTCAAAACCAAAACACGAAAGGGTGGTTTTGGCAAAACCAAGCCAAAACCAAAACACGAAAGTGGAATTAGAACCAAAACACAAAACACGAAAAGTGCCCGCCGCACAACTCTAATATATATATATATATATATATATATATTTATATATATACGAATCCCCAAGTGCGGCACTCCTGGACTTATCAAATAAATCACGGCTCAGACAGGCAGGTACAGTAACGTTTCAGTTAGAGATGAGCGGGTTCGGTTTCTTTGAATCCGAACCCGCACGAACTTCACTTTTTTTTTCACGGGTCCGAGCGACTCGGATCTTCCCGCCTTGCTCGGTTAACCCGAGCGCGCCCGAACGTCATCATGACGCTGTCGGATTCTCGCGAGACTCGGATTCTATATAAGGAGCCGCGCGTCGCCGCCATTTTCACACGTGCATTGAGATTGATAGGGAGAGGACGTGGCTGGCGTCCTCTCCATTTAGATTAGATTTAGAAGAGAGAGAGAGAGAGAGATTGCTGTGATACTGTAGATTAGAAGAGAGTGCAGACAGAGTTTAGTGACTGACGACCACAGTGACCAGTGACCACCAGAGACAGTGCAGTTGTTTGTTTTATTTAATATATCCGTTCTCTGCCTGAAAAAAACGATACACAGTCACACAGTGACTCAGTCTGTGTGCACTGCTCAGCCCAGTGTGCTGCACATCAATGTATTGTATATAAAGCTTATAATTGTGGGGGAGACTGGGGAGCACTGCAGGTTGTTATAGCAGGAGCCAGGAGTACATGATAAATAATATTATATTAAAATTAAACAGTGCACACTTTTGCTGCAGGAGTGCCACTGCCAGTGTGACTAGTGGTGACCAGTGCCTGACCACCAGTATATTAGTAGTATTGTATACTATCTCTTTATCAACCAGTCTATATTAGCAGCAGACACAGTACAGTGCGGTAGTTCACGGCTGTGGCTACCTCTGTGTCGGCACTCGGCAGGCAGTCCGTCCATCCATAATTGTATTATAATATATACCACCTAACCGTGGTTTTTTTTTCATTCTTTATACCGTCGTCATACTAGTTGTTACGAGTATACTACTATCTCTTTATCAACCAGTGTACAGTGCGGTAGTTCACGGCTGTGGCTACCTCTGTGTCGGCACTCGGCAGGCAGTCCGTCCAACCATAATTGTATTATATACCACCTAACCGTGGTTTTTTTTTCATTCTTTATACCGTCGTCATACTAGTTGTTACGAGTATACTACTATCTCTTTATCAACCAGTGTACAGTGCGGTAGTTCACGGCTGTGGCTACCTCTGTGTCGGCACTCTGCAGGCAGTCCGTCCATCCATAATTGTATTATAATATATACCACCTAACCGTGGTTTTTTTTTCATTCTTTATACCGTCGTCATACTAGTTGTTACGAGTATACTACTATCTCTTTATCAACCAGTGTACAGTGCGGTAGTTCACGGCTGTGGCTACCTCTGTGTCGGCACTCGGCAGGCAGTCCGTCCAACCATAATTGTATTATAATATATACCACCTAACCGTGGTTATTTTTTTCATTCTTTATACCGTCGTCATACTAGTTGTTACGAGTATACTACTATCTCTTTATCAACCAGTGTACAGTGCGGTAGTTCACGGCTGTGGCTACCTCTGTGTCGGCACTCGGCAGGCAGTCCGTCCAACCATAATTGTATTATAATATATACCACCTAACCGTGGTTTTTTTTTCATTCTTTATACCGTCGTCATACTAGTTGTTACGAGTATACTACTATCTCTTTATCAACCAGTGTACAGTGCGGTAGTTCACGGCTGTGGCTACCTCGGTGTCGGCACTCGGCAGGCAGTCCGTCCATCCATAATTGTATTATAATATATACCACCTAACCGTGGTTTTTTTTTCATTCTTTATACCGTCGTCATACTAGTTGTTACGAGTATACTACTATCTCTTTATCAACCAGTGTACAGTGCGGTAGTTCACGGCTGTGGCTACCTCTGTGTCGGCACTCGGCAGGCAGTCCGTCCAACCATAATTGTATTATAATATATACCACCTAACCGTGGTTTTTTTTTCATTCTTTATACCGTCGTCATACTAGTTGTTACGAGTATACTACTATCTCTTTATCAACCAGTGTACAGTGCGGTAGTTCACGGCTGTGGCTACCTCTGTGTCGGCACTCGGCAGGCAGTCCGTCCAACCATAATTGTATTATAATATATACCACCTAACCGTGGTTTTTTTTTCATTCTTTATACCGTCGTCATACTAGTTGTTACGAGTATACTACTATCTCTTTATCAACCAGTGTACAGTGCGGTAGTTCACGGCTGTGGCTACCTCTGTGTCGGCACTCGGCAGGCAGTCCGTCCATCCATAATTGTATTATATACCACCTAACCGTGGTTTTTTTATATCACCTAACCGTGGCAGTCCGTCCATAATTGTATACTAGTATCCAATCCATCCATCTCCATTGTTTACCTGAGGTGCCTTTTAGTTCTGCCTATAAAATATGGAGAACAAAAAAGTTGAGGTTCCAAAATTAGGGAAAGATCAAGATCCACTTCCACCTCGTGCTGAAGCTGCTGCCACTAGTCATGGCCGAGACGATGAAATGCCAGCAACGTCGTCTGCCAAGGCCGATGCCCAATGTCATAGTACAGAGCATGTCAAATCCAAAACACCAAATATCAGTAAAAAGCCTCTTTTTTTCTTTGCGTCATGTGCTGTTTGGGGAGGGTTTTTTGGAAGGGACATCCTGCGTGACACTGCAGTGCCACTCCTAGATGGGCCCGGTGTTTGTGTCGGCCACTAGGGTCGCTAATCTTACTCACACAGCTACCTCATTGCGCCTCTTTTTTTCTTTGCGTCATGTGCTGTTTGGGGAGGGTTTTTTGGAAGGGACATCCTGCGTGACACTGCAGTGCCACTCCTAGATGTGCCCGGTGTTTGTGTCGGCCACTAGGGTCGCTAATCTTACTCACACAGCTACCTCATTGCGCCTCTTTTTTTCTTTGCGTCATGTGCTGTTTGGGGAGGGTTTTTTGGAAGGGACATCCTGCGTGACACTGCAGTGCCACTCCTAGATGTGCCCGGTGTTTGTGTCGGCCACTAGGGTCGCTAATCTTACTCACACAGTCAGCTACCTCATTGCGCCTCTTTTTTTCTTTGCGTCATGTGCTGTTTGGGGAGGGTTTTTTGGAAGGGCCATCCTGCGTGACACTGCAGTGCCACTCCTAGATGGGCCCGGTGTTTGTGTCGGCCACTAGGGTCGCTAATCTTACTCACACAGCTACCTCATTGCGCCTCTTTTTTTCTTTGCGTCATGTGCTGTTTGGGGAGGGTTTTTTGGAAGGGACATCCTGCGTGACACTGCAGTGCCACTCCTAGATGGGCCCGGTGTTTGTGTCGGCCACTAGGGTCGCTTATCTTACTCACACAGCGACCTCGGTGCAAATTTTAGGACTAAAAATAATATTGTGAGGTGTGAGGTATTCAGAATAGACTGAAAATGAGTGTAAATTATGGTTTTTGAGGTTAATAATACTTTGGGATCAAAATGACCCCCAAATTCTATGATTTAAGCTGTTTTTTAGTGTTTTTGGAAAAAAACACCCGAATCCAAAACACACCCGAATCCGACAAAAATAATTCGGTGAGGTTTTGCCAAAACGCGTTCGAACCCAAAACACGGCCGCGGAACCGAACCCAAAACCAAAACACAAAACCCGAAAAATTTCAGGCGCTCATCTCTAGTTTCAGTGCCACTTTATTTGGGCACTTTCATCAGACAATACAGAATACAAAGTGACTCACCTAAATAAGTGTACCCTCCACATGGACGCCAAACGCCGGAAGCCGAAAACCAGGACCTCCCACCTGGCCGGCTCCATGTCATCAATGACGTAATCCCAACACACGCCTCACCTGGGCGGGCTGAGATATCACTAAAAACTAGAGATGAGCGGGTTCGGTTTCTTTGAATCCGAACCCGCACGAACTTCACTTTTTTTTTCACGGGTCCGAGCGACTCGGATCTTCCCGCCTTGCTCGGTTAACCCGAGCGCGCCCGAACGTCATCATGACGCTGTCGGATTCTCGCGAGACTCGGATTCTATATAAGGAGCCGCGCGTCGCCGCCATTTTCACACGTGCATTGAGATTGATAGGGAGAGGACGTGGCTGGCGTCCTCTCCATTTAGATTAGATTTAGAAGAGAGAGAGAGAGAGAGATTGCTGTGATACTGTAGATTAGAAGAGAGTGCAGAGTGCAGACAGAGTTTAGTGACTGACGACCACAGTGACCAGTGACCACCAGAGACAGTGCAGTTGTTTGTTTTATTTAATATATCCGTTCTCTGCCTGAAAAAAACGATACACAGTCACACAGTGACTCAGTCTGTGTGCACTGCTCAGCCCAGTGTGCTGCACATCAATGTATTGTATATAAAGCTTATAATTGTGGGGGAGACTGGGGAGCACTGCAGGTTGTTATAGCAGGAGCCAGGAGTACATGATAAATAATATTATATTAAAATTAAACAGTGCACACTTTTGCTGCAGGAGTGCCACTGCCAGTGTGACTAGTGGTGACCAGTGCCTGACCACCAGTATATTAGTAGTATTGTATACTATCTCTTTATCAACCAGTCTATATTAGCAGCAGACACAGTACAGTGCGGTAGTTCACGGCTGTGGCTACCTCTGTGTCGGCACTCGGCAGGCAGTCCGTCCATCCATAATTGTATTATAATATATACCACCTAACCGTGGTTTTTTTTTCGTTCTTTATACCGTCGTCATACTAGTTGTTACGAGTATACTACTATCTCTTTATCAACCAGTGTACAGTGCGGTAGTTCACGGCTGTGGCTACCTCTGTGTCGGAACTCGGCAGGCAGTCCGTCCATCCATAATTGTATTATAATATATACCACCTAACCGTGGTTTTTTTTTCGTTCTTTATACCGTCGTCATACTAGTTGTTACGAGTATACTACTATCTCTTTATCAACCAGTGTACAGTGCGGTAGTTCACGGCTGTGGCTACCTCTGTGTCGGCACTCGGCAGGCAGTCCGTCCAACCATAATTGTATTATATACCACCTAACCGTGGTTTTTTTTTCATTCTTTATACCGTCGTCATACTAGTTGTTACGAGTATACTACTATCTCTTTATCAACCAGTGTACAGTGCGGTAGTTCACGGCTGTGGCTACCTCTGTGTCGGCACTCGGCAGGCAGTCCGTCCAACCATAATTGTATTATATACCACCTAACCGTGGTTTTTTTTTTCATTCTTTATACCGTCGTCATACTAGTTGTTACGAGTATACTACTATCTCTTTATCAACCAGTGTACAGTGCGGTAGTTCACGGATGTGGCTACCTCTGTGTCGGCACTCGGCAGCCCGTCCATAATTGTATATACCAGTGACCTAACCGTGGTTTTTTTTTCTTTCTTTATACATACATACTAGTTACGAGTATACTATCTCTTTATCAACCAGTCTATATATTAGCAGCAGACACAGTACAGTGCGGTAGTTCACGGCTGTGGCTACCTCTGTGTCGGCACTCGGCAGCCCGTCCATAATTGTATATACCACCTAACCGTGGTTTTTTTTTCTTTCTTTATACATACATACTAGTTACGAGTATACTATCTCTTTATCAACCAGTCTATATATTAGCAGCAGACACAGTACAGTGCGGTAGTTCACGGCTGTGGCTACCTCTGTGTCGGCACTCGGCAGCCCGTCCATAATTGTATATACCAGTGACCTAACCGTGGGTTTTTTTTCTTTCTTTATACATACATACTAGTTACGAGTATACTATCTCTTTATCAACCAGTCTATATATTAGCAGCAGACACAGTACAGTGCGGTAGTTCACGGCTGTGGCTACCTCTGTGTCGGCACTCGGCAGCCCGTCCATAATTGTATATACCAGTGACCTAACCGTGGGGTTTTTTTCTTTCTTTATACATACATACTAGTTACGAGTATACTATCTCTTTATCAACCAGTCTATATATTAGCAGCAGACACAGTACAGTGCGGTAGTTCACGGCTGTGGCTACCTCTGTGTCGGCACTCGGCAGCCCGTCCATAATTGTATATACCACCTAACCGTGGATTTTTTTTTTTCTTTCTTTATACATACATACTAGTTACGAGTATACTATCTCTTTATCAACCAGTCTATATATTAGCAGCAGACACAGTACAGTGCGGTAGTTCACGGCTGTGGCTACCTCTGTGTCGGCACTCGGCAGCCCGTCCATAATTGTATATACCAGTGACCTAACCGTGGTTTTTTTTTCTTTCTTTATACATACATACTAGTTACGAGTATACTATCTCTTTATCAACCAGTCTATATATTAGCAGCAGACACAGTACAGTGCGGTAGTTCACGGCTGTGGCTACCTCTGTGTCGGCACTCGGCAGCCCGTCCATAATTGTATACTAGTATCCAATCCATCCATCTGCATTGTTTACCTGAGGTGCCTTTTAGTTGTGCCTATTAAAATATGGAGAACAAAAATGTTGAGGTTCCAAAATTAGGGAAAGATCAAGATCCACTTCCACCTCGTGCTGAAGCTGCTGCCACTAGTCATGGCCGAGACGATGAAATGCCAGCAACGTCGTCTGCCAAGGCCGATGCCCAATGGCATAGTACAGAGCATGTCAAAACCAAAACACCAAATATCAGTAAAAAAAGGACTCCAAAACCTAAAATAAAATTGTCGGAGGAGAAGCGTAAACTTGCCAATATGCCATTTACCACACGGAGTGGCAAGGAACGGCTGAGGCCCTGGCCTATGTTCATGGCTAGTGGTTCAGCTTCACATGAGGATGGAAGCACTCAGCCTCTCGCTAGAAAACTGAAAAGACTCAAGCTGGCAAAAGCACCGCAAAGAACTGTGCGTTCTTTGAAATCCCAAATCCACAAGGAGAGTCCAATTGTGTCGGTTGCGATGCCTGACCTTCCCAACACTGGACGTGAAGAGCATGCGCCTTCCACCATTTGCACGCCCCCTGCAAGTGCTGGAAGGAGCACCCGCAGTCCAGTTCCTGATAGTCAGATTGAAGATGTCAGTGTTGAAGTACACCAGGATGAGGAGGATATGGGTGTTGCTGGCGCTGGGGAGGAAATTGACCAGGAGGATTCTGATGGTGAGGTGGTTTGTTTAAGTCAGGCACCCGGGGAGACACCTGTTGTCCGTGGGAGGAATATGGCCGTTGACATGCCAGGTGAAAATACCAAAAAAATCAGCTCTTCGGTGTGGAGGTATTTCACCAGAAATGCGGACAACAGGTGTCAAGCCGTGTGTTCCCTTTGTCAAGCTGTAATAAGTAGGGGTAAGGACGTTAACCACCTCGGAACATCCTCCCTTATACGTCACCTGCAGCGCATTCATAATAAGTCAGTGACAAGTTCAAAAACTTTGGGTGACAGCGGAAGCAGTCCACTGACCAGTAAATCCCTTCCTCTTGTAACCAAGCTCACGCAAACCACCCCACCAACTCCCTCAGTGTCAATTTCCTCCTTCCCCAGGAATGCCAATAGTCCTGCAGGCCATGTCACTGGCAAGTCTGACGAGTCCTCTCCTGCCTGGGATTCCTCCGATGCATCCTTGCGTGTAACGCCTTCTGCTGCTGGCGCTGCTGTTGTTGCCGCTGGGAGTCGATGGTCATCCCAGAGGGGAAGTCGTAAGCCCACTTGTACTACTTCCAGTAAGCAATTGACTGTTCAACAGTCCTTTGCGAGGAAGATGAAATATCACAGCAGTCATCCTACTGCAAAGCGGATAACTGAGTCCTTGACAACTATGTTGGTGTTAGACGTGCGTCCGGTATCCGCCGTTAGTTCACAGGGAACTAGACAATTTATTGAGGCAGTGTGCCCCCGTTACCAAATACCATCTAGGTTCCACTTCTCTAGGCAGGCGATACCGAGAATGTACACGGACGTCAGAAAAAGACTCACCAGTCTCCTAAAAAATGCAGTTGTACCCAATGTCCACTTAACCACGGACATGTGGACAAGTGGAGCAGGGCAGGGTCAGGACTATATGACTGTGACAGCCCACTGGGTAGATGTATGGACTCCCGCCGCAAGAACAGCAGCGGCGGCACCAGTAGCAGCATCTCGCAAATGCCAACTCTTTCCTAGGCAGGCTACGCTTTGTATCACCGCTTTCCAGAATACGCACACAGCTGAAAACCTCTTACGGCAACTGAGGAAGATCATCGCAGAATGGCTTACCCCAATTGGACTCTCCTGTGGATTTGTGGCATCGGACAACGCCAGCAATATTGTGTGTGCATTAAATATGGGCAAATTCCAGCACGTCCCATGTTTTGCACATACCTTGAATTTGGTGGTGCAGAATTTTTTTAAAAACGACAGGGGCGTGCAAGAGATGCTGTCGGTGGCCAGAAAAATTGCGGGACACTTTCGGCGTACAGGCACCACGTACAGAAGACTGGAGCACCACCAAAAACTACTGAACCTGCCCTGCCATCATCTGAAGCAAGAAGTGGTAACGAGGTGGAATTCAACCCTCTATATGCTTCAGAGGTTGGAGGAGCAGCAAAAGGCCATTCAAGCCTATACAATTGAGCACGATATAGGAGATGGAATGCACCTGTCTCAAGTGCAGTGGAGAATGATTTCAACGTTGTGCAAGGTTCTGATGCCCTTTGAACTTGCCACACGTGAAGTCAGTTCAGACACTGCCAGCCTGAGTCAGGTCATTCCCCTCATCAGGCTTTTGCAGAAGAAGCTGGAGGCATTGAAGAAGGAGCTAAAAGGGAGCGATTCCGCTAGGCATGTGGGACTTGTGGATGCAGCCCTTAATTCGCTTAACAAGGATTCACGGGTGGTCAATCTGTTGAAATCAGAGCACTACATTTTGGCCACCGTGCTCGATCCTAGATTTAAAGCCTACCTTGGATCTCTCTTTCCGGCAGACACAGGTCTGCTGGGGTTGAAAGACCTGCTGGTGACAAAATTGTCAAGTCAAGCGGAACGCGACCTGTCAACATCTCCTCCTTCACATTCTCCCGCAACTGGGGGTGCGAGGAAAAGGCTCAGAATTCCGAGCCCACCCGCTGGCGGTGATGCAGGGCAGTCTGGAGCGACTGCTGATGCTGACATCTGGTCCGGACTGAAGGACCTGACAACGATTACGGACATGTCGTCTACTGTCACTGCATATGATTCTCTCAACATTGATAGAATGGTGGAGGATTATATGAGTGACCGCATCCAAGTAGGCACGTCACACAGTCCGTACTTATACTGGCAGGAAAAAGAGGCAATTTGGAGGCCCTTGCACAAACTGGCTTTATTCTACCTAAGTTGCCCTCCCACAAGTGTGTACTCCGAAAGAGTGTTTAGTGCCGCCGCTCACCTTGTCAGCAATCGGCGTACGAGGTTACATCCAGAAAATGTGGAGAAGATGATGTTCATTAAAATGAATTATAATCAATTCCTCCGCGGAGACATTGACCAGCAGCAATTGCCTCCACAAAGTACACAGGGAGCTGAGATGGTGGATTCCAGTGGGGACGAATTGATAATCTGTGAGGAGGGGGATGTACACGGTGATATATCGGAGGGTGAAGATGAGGTGGACATCTTGCCTCTGTAGAGCCAGTTTGTGCAAGGAGAGATTAATTGCTTCTTTTTTGGGGGGGGTCCAAACCAACCCGTCATATCAGTCACAGTCGTGTGGCAGACCCTGTCACTGAAATGATGGGTTGGTTAAAGTGTGCATGTCCTGTTTTGTTTATACAACATAAGGGTGGGTGGGAGGGCCCAAGGATAATTCCATCTTGCACCTCTTTTTTCTTTTCTTTTTCTTTGCATCATGTGCTGATTGGGGAGGGTTTTTTGGAAGGGACATCCTGCGTGACACTGCAGTGCCACTCCTAAATGGGCCCGGTGTTTGTGTCGGCCACTAGGGTCGCTAATCTTACTCACACAGTCAGCTACCTCATTGCGCCTCTTTTTTTCTTTGCGTCATGTGCTGTTTGGGGAGGGTTTTTTGGAAGGGACATCCTGCGTGACACTGCAGTGCCACTCCTAGATGGGCCCGGTGTTTGTGTCGGCCACTAGGGTCGCTAATCTTACTCACACAGCTACCTCATTGCGCCTCTTTTTTTCTTTGCGTCATGTGCTGTTTGGGGAGGGTTTTTTGGAAGGGACATCCTGCGTGACACTGCAGTGCCACTCCTAGATGGGCCCGGTGTTTGTGTCGGCCACTAGGGTCGCTAATCTTACTCACACAGCTACCTCATTGCGCCTCTTTTTTTCTTTGCGTCATGTGCTGTTTGGGGAGGGTTTTTTGGAAGGGACATCCTGCGTGACACTGCAGTGCCACTCCTAGATGGGCCCGGTGTTTGTGTCGGCCACTAGGGTCGCTAATCTTACTCACACAGTCAGCTACCTCATTGCGCCTCTTTTTTTCTTTGCGTCATGTGCTGTTTGGGGAGGGTTTTTTGGAAGGGCCATCCTGCGTGACACTGCAGTGCCACTCCTAGATGGGCCCGGTGTTTGTGTCGGCCACTAGGGTCGCTAATCTTACTCACACAGTCAGCTACCTCATTGCGCCTCTTTTTTTCTTTGCGTCATGTGCTGTTTGGGGAGGGTTTTTTGGAAGGGCCATCCTGCGTGACACTGCAGTGCCACTCCTAGATGGGCCCGGTGTTTGTGTCGGCCACTAGGGTCGCTAATCTTACTCACACAGCTACCTCATTGCGCCTCTTTTTTTCTTTGCGTCATGTGCTGTTTGGGGAGGGTTTTTTGGAAGGGACATCCTGCGTGACACTGCAGTGCCACTCCTAGATGGGCCCGGTGTTTGTGTCGGCCACTAGGGTCGCTTATCTTACTCACACAGCGACCTCGGTGCAAATTTTAGGACTAAAAATAATATTGTGAGGTGTGAGGTATTCAGAATAGACTGAAAATGAGTGTAAATTATGGTTTTTGAGGTTAATAATACTTTGGGATCAAAATGACCCCCAAATTCTATGATTTAAGCTGTTTTTTAGTGTTTTTGGAAAAAAACACCCGAATCCAAAACACACCCGAATCCGACAAAAATAATTCGGTGAGGTTTTGCCAAAACGCGTTCGAACCCAAAACACGGCCGCGGAACCGAACCCAAAACCAAAACACAAAACCCGAAAAATTTCAGGCGCTCATCTCTACTAAAAACCCCACATACATCTCAAAAGTGCTGGTGCATAATAAACATTAAAAAGTTCCAGATAGCCTAAACCTTGAAGCGCCTAATAATCAAATAATCTTTATGCCATACTATGAATCAGTGTATTAACTATTTATGGACATATCTTGGTTACCATCCTATATTGGTTTAATGGCCTCAAGTGCCTAACTAGATGCATTATAGTGAATCACTACTTTTATATTGATCTGAATATCCTCGCTGCTACTTCTGGATATTAAAGGAACCAATTAAGACCTAGATGTTCGTTGAGCCCCTTAGGACTAAGTGTATCTAGTCTGAAAATCCATTCGGACTCACATTGCATTAATTTCAGTGATCTGTTACCACCTCTATTTAGAGGTGGTATGTGGTCAATCATCCTATATCGCAACGTACTTAAAGGGGACAGTGAGCAGCCGGTAGCCCGACACTTCAGTCGGGCCAAACATCCACTAAGTACGTTGCGATATAGGATGATTGACCACATACCACCTCTAAATAGAGGTGGTAACAGATCACTGAAATTAATGCAATGTGAGTCCGAATGGATTTTCAGACTAGATACACTTAGTCCTAAGGGGCTCAACGAACATCTAGGTCTTAATTGGTTCCTTTAATATCCAGAAGTAGCAGCGAGGATATTCAGATCAATATAAAAGTAGTGATTCACTATAATGCATCCAGTTAGGCACTTGAGGCCATTAAACCAATATAGGATGGTAACCAAGATATGTCCATAAATAGTTAATACACTGATTCATAGTATGGCATAAAGATTATTTGATTATTAGGCGCTTCAAGGTTTAGGCTATCTGGAACTTTTTAATGTTTATTATGCACCAGCACTTTTGAGATGTATGTGGGGTTTTTAGTGATATCTCAGCCCGCCCAGGTGAGGCGTGTGTTGGGATTACGTCATTGATGACGTGGAGCCGGCCAGGTGGGAGGTCCTGGTTTTCGGCTTCCGGCGTTTGGCGTCCATGTGGAGGGTACACTTATTTAGGTGAGTCACTTTGTATTCTGTATTGTCTGATGAAAATGCCCAAATAAAGTGGCACTGAAACGTTACTGTACCTGCCTGTCTGAGCCGTGATTTATTTGATAAGTCCAGGAGTGCCGCACTTGGGGATTCGTGTGGATACATGTACGTGAGGGCACCCAGACGGGTACTGCAATCAGAAGGAGAGCCGGACCATACGGATATATTTTTATATATATATATATATATATATATTTATTAGCGCAACAGAATTTGTGCTCTATATTTATTTATACAAATATATAAATATGTATATCTCTCCTTCCTCCCCCACACACCACAGTCTGTGTCTCCCTCTCTTGTTCCTCACACACACCCCACAGTCTTTCTCTCCCCAATTAATCCATGCTGCAGTCCAAGCTCCTCCACCCCATCCCAAAGCCATGTATCCTCACACCAAATCACTCTTACCCCGGGGAGAGACTCACCTGTGCTGAAATACCCAGATCTGAACACTGCACAGCAGGCCCTACCAGAAGAGGCCAGTGTAGGGTGCAGGAATCCTGGCCAGCGGAGCTGCTGCCATGTCCCGTAACTGCCTGCAACAGAGCAGAACCCGGAAACGCAGATGCACGCTCTCACCACACAGTCACTGTGCGTGAGAGGCTCCTGTCACTCTGAGGCTGTGGCCACACCGACTATAGCTCACTGCCCTATTTGGACAATAGGACTCATATCCCTGTTGGGTACTTATCAGCACATACTTGGGCAAGTTGGGGCCCCTCTGATCCTTGGGGCCTGGTACAGTTGTCCCCTTTGTACCCCTCTGTTGCCGGCCCTGGTGGTCATCCCGGGTCCCCACACATAAAGGGCCAACTCACACATCGGTCACTGTAGCCGGTGGGGATAACGGCAGATGAGGCAGCCAAGATATGAAAGGAATGTCCTTGAGTGGCCCAGCCAGAGCTCAAACTTGAATCCAATTGAACATCTCTGTAGAGATCTGGAAATGGCTGTGCACCGACGCTTCCCATCCAACCTGATGGCGCTTGAGAGATGCTGCAAAGAGGAATGGGCGAAACTGCCCAAAGATAGGTGTGCCAAGCTTGTGGCATCATATTCAAAAAGACTTGAGGCTGTAATTGCCTCCAAAGGTGCATCAACAAAGTATTGGGCAAAGGCTGTGAATATTTATGTACATGTGATTTATTAGTTTTTTATTTTTTAAAAATTAGCAAGGATCACAAATCAACTTTTTTCACTTTGTCATTAAAAGGGTATTGTGTGTAGAATTTTGAGGGAAAAATGAAGTTTTTCCATTTTGGAAAAGGGGGTAATTCAGATCTGATTGTATATGTGCTAAATTTAGCACATCTACGATTAGATTTTCAGACATGCGGGGGGACGCCCAGCACAGTGCTAGTCTTCCCCGCACGTCTGGCTCTCTCTCTCCCCCCCCCTCCCCACATGGATGCAAAAGCATCGCATGGCGGCAGGCAGCTATCCGCCGCATCCCGGGTCACAGAGCCTACGTGTGAAATTGCGCAGCCACCGCGGTTCGTTCCCGCAATGGTCTAGACACACCTGCGTTATCAAGACTGTGCCCCACCAATGGCATTCTAACACCATTGGTACGCCTCCACCCGCCCTGCGACTGCTTCTGCCTGTCAATCAGGCAGAGGTGATTGCAGCCCTGAGATGATTTCAGCATTTTGCTGGGCTACCGGAGAGCGCAAAGGGCTTCAGACTGCGATCGCTGCCACTGCAGCGATCCAGTATGAATTAGGTCCTAAGACTGTAACATAATAAATTGTGGAAAAAGTGAAGCGCTGTCAATACCTGCCGGATGCACTATGTATGTATATATATATATATATATATATATATAGCAATGTTCTCCACAGAGTAGAAGGTGCACTCACGCATATATATATAGATCAGTCCATATAAAAGAAGAAACTTTATTGTGGTCAATAGACAGCCTCAATGTCGACGTTTCAGTTCGATAATGAACCTTTCTCAAGACCGGCAACAAATGATCATTGTATCAACATCAAATTATCAAAGGCTTGAAATAAGTCTATAACAAAAACAAAAATAGCATATTAGGAGACTCTGCCTCCCAGGCCATGTGACACTCAAATCACATAATACCCATCAATATATCAGACAATTAGATGCCTATATCCACATCAGGGCCCATCACCACCTAGGTCCATGATAAAGGACAGTACACCTTCAGAGTCAAACACTACCATCACCTGTGACATGACCTCCATTCACCTCAGTGGGACCTAACTCACCTGGAGTTAAACTTGACCACAATATGTAAAGAGGAAGGTAGGCTGGTGTGTGTATATATATATATATATATATACTCACTCCAAAAAAGAATGACACTGGAGGCAATGGTTATGAGGCAAAAACTTGTATTACAATTTTTTGCTACGTATCCATTGCCTCCAGTGCCGTTCTTTTTTGAGTCTGCACATTACATTGTGACCTGGCATGGAGAAAAGTTGTCAGAATGTGTATATATATATATATATATATATATATATATATATATTAGAGATGAGCGCCTGAAATTTTTCGGGTTTTGTGTTTTGGTTTTGGGTTCGGTTCCGCGGCCGTGTTTTGGGTTCGAACGCGTTTTGGCAAAACCTCACCGAATTTTTTTTGTCGGATTCGGGTGTGTTTTGGATTCGGGTGTTTTTTTCAAAAAACCCTAAAAAACAGCTTAAATCATAGAATTTGGGGGTCATTTTGATCCCAAAGTATTATTAACCTCAAAAAACATAATTTACACTCATTTTCAGCCTATTCTGAACACATCACACCTCACAATATTATTTTTAGTCCTAAAATTTGCACCGAGGTCGCTGTGTGAGTAAGATAAGCGACCCTAGTGGCCGACACAAACACCGGGCCCATCTAGGAGTGGCACTGCAGTGTCACGCAGGATGTCCCTTCCAAAAAACCCTCCCCAAACAGCACATGACGCAAAGAAAAAAAGAGGCGCAATGAGGTAGCTGTGTGAGTAAGATTAGCGACCCTAGTGGCCGACACAAACACCGGGCCCATCTAGGAGTGGCACTGCAGTGTCACGCAGGATGGCCCTTCCAAAAAACCCTCCCCAAACAGCACATGACGCAAAGAAAAAAAGAGGCGCAATGAGGTAGCTGTGTGAGTAAGATTAGCGACCCTAGTGGCCGACACAAACACCGGGCCCATCTAGGAGTGGCACTGCAGTGTCACGCAGGATGGCCCTTCCAAAAAACCCTCCCCAAACAGCACATGACGCAAAGAAAAAAAGAGGCGCAATGAGGTAGCTGACTGTGTGAGTAAGATTAGCGACCCTAGTGGCCGACACAAACACCGGGCACATCTAGGAGTGGCACTGCAGTGTCACGCAGGATGTCCCTTCCAAAAAACCCTCCCCAAACAGCACATGACGCAAAGAAAAAAAGAGGCGCAATGAGGTAGCTGTGTGAGTAAGATTAGCGACCCTAGTGGCCGACACAAACACCGGGCCCATCTAGGAGTGGCACTGCAGTGTCACGCAGGATGTCCCTTCCAAAAAACCCTCCCCAATCAGCACATGATGCAAAGAAAAAGAAAAGAAAAAAGAGGTGCAAGATGGAATTATCCTTGGGCCCTCCCACCCACCCTTATGTTGTATAAACAAAACAGGACATGCACACTTTAACCAACCCATCATTTCAGTGACAGGGTCTGCCACACGACTGTGACTGATATGACGGGTTGGTTTGGACCCCCCCCAAAAAAGAAGCAATTAATCTCTCCTTGCACAAACTGGCTCTACAGAGGCAAGATGTCCACCTCATCTTCACCCTCCGATATATCACCGTGTACATCCCCCTCCTCACAGATTATCAATTCGTCCCCACTGGAATCCACCATCTCAGCTCCCTGTGTACTTTGTGGAGGCAATTGCTGCTGGTCAATGTCTCCGCGGAGGAATTGATTATAATTCATTTTAATGAACATCATCTTCTCCACATTTTCTGGATGTAACCTCGTACGCCGATTGCTGACAAGGTGAGCGGCGGCACTAAACACTCTTTCGGAGTACACACTTGTGGGAGGGCAACTTAGGTAGAATAAAGCCAGTTTGTGCAAGGGCCTCCAAATTGCCTCTTTTTCCTGCCAGTATAAGTACGGACTGTGTGACGTGCCTACTTGGATGCGGTCACTCATATAATCCTCCACCATTCTATCAATGTTGAGAGAATCATATGCAGTGACAGTAGACGACATGTCCGTAATCGTTGTCAGGTCCTTCAGTCCGGACCAGATGTCAGCATCAGCAGTCGCTCCAGACTGCCCTGCATCACCGCCAGCGGGTGGGCTCGGAATTCTGAGCCTTTTCCTCGCACCCCCAGTTGCGGGAGAATGTGAAGGAGGAGATGTTGACAGGTCGCGTTCCGCTTGACTTGACAATTTTGTCACCAGCAGGTCTTTCAACCCCAGCAGACCTGTGTCTGCCGGAAAGAGAGATCCAAGGTAGGCTTTAAATCTAGGATCGAGCACGGTGGCCAAAATGTAGTGCTCTGATTTCAACAGATTGACCACCCGTGAATCCTTGTTAAGCGAATTAAGGGCTGCATCCACAAGTCCCACATGCCTAGCGGAATCGCTCCGTGTTAGCTCCTTCTTCAATGCCTCCAGCTTCTTCTGCAAAAGCCTGATGAGGGGAATGACCTGACTCAGGCTGGCAGTGTCTGAACTGACTTCACGTGTGGCAAGTTCAAAGGGCATCAGAACCTTGCACAACGTTGAAATCATTCTCCACTGCACTTGAGACAGGTGCATTCCATCTCCTATATCGTGCTCAATTGTATAGGCTTGAATGGCCTTTTGCTGCTCCTCCAACCTCTGAAGCATATAGAGGGTTGAATTCCACCTCGTTACCACTTCTTGCTTCAGATGATGGCAGGGCAGGTTCAGTAGTTTTTGGTGGTGCTCCAGTCTTCTGTACGTGGTGCCTGTACGCCGAAAGTGTCCCGCAATTTTTCTGGCCACCGACAGCATCTCTTGCACGCCCCTGTCGTTTTTTAAAAAATTCTGCACCACCAAATTCAAGGTATGTGCAAAACATGGGACGTGCTGGAATTTGCCCATATTTAATGCACACACAATATTGCTGGCGTTGTCCGATGCCACAAATCCACAGGAGAGTCCAATTGGGGTAAGCCATTCCGCGATGATCTTCCTCAGTTGCCGTAAGAGGTTTTCAGCTGTGTGCGTATTCTGGAAAGCGGTGATACAAAGCGTAGCCTGCCTAGGAAAGAGTTGGCGTTTGCGAGATGCTGCCACTGGTGCCGCCGCTGCTGTTCTTGCGGCGGGAGTCCATACATCTACCCAGTGGGCTGTCACAGTCATATAGTCCTGACCCTGCCCTGCTCCACTTGTCCACATGTCCGTGGTTAAGTGGACATTGGGTACAACTGCATTTTTTAGGACACTGGTGAGTCTTTTTCTGACGTCCGTGTACATTCTCGGTATCGCCTGCCTAGAGAAGTGGAACCTAGATGGTATTTGGTAACGGGGGCACACTGCCTCAATAAATTGTCTAGTTCCCTGTGAACTAACGGCGGATACCGGACGCACGTCTAACACCAACATAGTTGTCAAGGACTCAGTTATCCGCTTTGCAGTAGGATGACTGCTGTGATATTTCATCTTCCTCGCAAAGGACTGTTGAACAGTCAATTGCTTACTGGAAGTAGTACAAGTGGGCTTACGACTTCCCCTCTGGGATGACCATCGACTCCCAGCGGCAACAACAGCAGCGCCAGCAGCAGTAGGCGTTACACGCAAGGATGCATCGGAGGAATCCCAGGCAGGAAAGGACTCGTCAGACTTGCCAGTGACATGGCCTGCAGGACTATTGGCATTCCTGGGGAAGGAGGAAATTGACACTGAGGGAGTTGGTGGGGTGGTTTGCGTGAGCTTGGTTACAAGAGGAAGGGATTTACTGGTCAGTGGACTGCTTCCGCTGTCACCCAAAGTTTTTGAACTTGTCACTGACTTATTATGAATGCGCTGCAGGTGACGTATAAGGGAGGATGTTCCGAGGTGGTTAACGTCCTTACCCCTACTTATTACAGCTTGACAAAGGGAACACACGGCTTGACACCTGTTGTCCGCATTTCTGGTGAAATACCTCCACACCGAAGAGCTGATTTTTTTGGTATTTTCACCTGGCATGTCAACGGCCATATTCCTCCCACGGACAACAGGTGTCTCCCCGGGTGCCTGACTTAAACAAACCACCTCACCATCAGAATCCTCCTGGTCAATTTCCTCCCCAGCGCCAGCAACACCCATATCCTCCTCATCCTGGTGTACTTCAACACTGACATCTTCAATCTGACTATCAGGAACTGGACTGCGGGTGCTCCTTCCAGCACTTGCAGGGGGCATGCAAATAGTGGAAGGCGCATGCTCTTCACGTCCAGTGTTGGGAAGGTCAGGCATCGCAAACGACACAATTGGACTCTCCTTGTGGATTTGGGATTTCAAAGAACGCACAGTTCTTTGCGGTGCTTTTGCCAGCTTGAGTCTTTTCAGTTTTCTAGCGAGAGGCTGAGTGCTTCCATCCTCATGTGAAGCTGAACCACTAGCCATGAACATAGGCCAGGGCCTCAGCCGTTCCTTGCCACTCCGTGTGGTAAATGGCATATTGGCAAGTTTACGCTTCTCCTCCGACAATTTTATTTTAGGTTTTGGAGTCCTTTTTTTTCTGATATTTGGTGTTTTGGATTTGACATGCTCTGTACTATGACATTGGGCATCGGCCTTGGCAGACGACGTTGCTGGCATTTCATCGTCTCGGCCATGACTAGTGGCAGCAGCTTCAGCACGAGGTGGAAGTGGATCTTGATCTTTCCCTAATTTTGGAACCTCAACTTTTTTGTTCTCCATATTTTATAGGCAGAACTAAAAGGCACCTCAGGTAAACAATGGAGATGGATGGATTGGATAGTTTACTAGTATACAATTATGGACGGACTGCCACGGTTAGGTGGTATAAAAAAACCACGGTTAGGTGGTATATATTATAATAATAATACAATTATGGATGGACGGACTGCCTGCCGACTGCCGACACAGAGGTAGCCACAGCCGTGAACTACCGCACTGTACACTGGTTGATAAAGAGATAGTAGTATACTCGTAACAACTAGTATGACACTATGACGACGGTATAAAGAATGGAAAAAAAACCACGGTTAGGTGGTATATAATATAATAATAATACAATTATGGATGGACGGACTGCCTGCCGACTGCCGACACAGAGGTAGCCACAGCCGTGAACTACCGCACTGTACACTGGTTGATAAAGAGATAGTAGTATACTCGTAACAACTAGTATGACACTATGACGACGGTATAAAGAATGGAAAAAAAACCACGGTTAGGTGGTATATATTATAATAATAATACAATTATGGATGGACGGACTGCCTGCCGACTGCCGACACAGAGGTAGCCACAGCCGTGAACTACCGCACTGTACACTGGTTGATAAAGAGATAGTAGTATACTCGTAACAACTAGTATGACACTATGACGACGGTATAAAGAATGGAAAAAAACCCACGGTTAGGTGGTATATATTATAATAATAATACAATTATGGATGGACGGACTGCCTGCCGACTGCCGACACAGAGGTAGCCACAGCCGTGAACTACCGCACTGTACACTGGTTGATAAAGAGATAGTAGTATACTCGTAACAACTAGTATGACACTATGACGACGGTATAAAGAATGGAAAAAAAACCACGGTTAGGTGGTATATATTATAATAATAATACAATTATGGATGGACGGACTGCCTGCCGACTGCCGACACAGAGGTAGCCACAGCCGTGAACTACCGCACTGTACACTGGTTGATAAAGAGATAGTAGTATACTCGTAACAACTAGTATGACACTATGACGACGGTATAAAGAATGGAAAAAAAACCACGGTTAGGTGGTATATATTATAATAATAATACAATTATGGATGGACGGACTGCCTGCCGACTGCCGACACAGAGGTAGCCACAGCCGTGAACTACCGCACTGTACACTGGTTGATAAAGAGATAGTAGTATACTCGTAACAACTAGTATGACACTATGACGACGGTATAAAGAATGGAAAAAAAACCACGGTTAGGTGGTATATATTATAATAATAATACAATTATGGATGGACGGACTGCCTGCCGACTGCCGACACAGAGGTAGCCACAGCCGTGAACTACCGCACTGTACACTGGTTGATAAAGAGATAGTAGTATACTCGTAACAACTAGTATGACACTATGACGACGGTATAAAGAATGGAAAAAAACCCACGGTTAGGTGGTATATATTATAATAATAATACAATTATGGATGGACGGACTGCCTGCCGACTGCCGACACAGAGGTAGCCACAGCCGTGAACTACCGCACTGTACACTGGTTGATAAAGAGATAGTAGTATACTCGTAACAACTAGTATGACACTATGACGACGGTATAAAGAATGGAAAAAAAACCACGGTTAGGTGGTATATATTATAATAATAATACAATTATGGATGGACGGACTGCCTGCCGACTGCCGACACAGAGGTAGCCACAGCCGTGAACTACCGCACTGTACACTGGTTGATAAAGAGATAGTAGTATACTCGTAACAACTAGTATGACACTATGACGACGGTATAAAGAATGGAAAAAAAACCACGGTTAGGTGGTATATATTATAATAATAATACAATTATGGATGGACGGACTGCCTGCCGACTGCCGACACAGAGGTAGCCACAGCCGTGAACTACCGCACTGTACACTGGTTGATAAAGAGATAGTAGTATACTCGTAACAACTAGTATGACACTATGACGACGGTATAAAGAATGGAAAAAAAACCACGGTTAGGTGGTATATATTATAATAATAATACAATTATGGATGGACGGACTGCCTGCCGACTGCCGACACAGAGGTAGCCACAGCCGTGAACTACCGCACTGTACACTGGTTGATAAAGAGATAGTAGTATACTCGTAACAACTAGTATGACACTATGACGACGGTATAAAGAATGGAAAAAAAACCACGGTTAGGTGGTATATATTATAATAATAATACAATTATGGATGGACGGACTGCCTGCCGACTGCCGACACAGAGGTAGCCACAGCCGTGAACTACCGCACTGTACACTGGTTGATAAAGAGATAGTAGTATACTCGTAACAACTAGTATGACACTATGACGACGGTATAAAGAATGGAAAAAAAACCACGGTTAGGTGGTATATATTATAATAATAATACAATTATGGATGGACGGACTGCCTGCCGACTGCCGACACAGAGGTAGCCACAGCCGTGAACTACCGCACTGTACACTGGTTGATAAAGAGATAGTAGTATACTCGTAACAACTAGTATGACACTATGACGACGGTATAAAGAATGGAAAAAAAACCACGGTTAGGTGGTATATATTATAATAATAATACAATTATGGATGGACGGACTGCCTGCCGACTGCCGACACAGAGGTAGCCACAGCCGTGAACTACCGCACTGTACACTGGTTGATAAAGAGATAGTAGTATACTCGTAACAACTAGTATGACACTATGACGGTATAAAGAAAGAAAAAAAAATACCACGGTTAGGTGGTATATATTGTAATACAATTATGGATGGACGGACTGCCTGCCGAGTTCCGACTGCCGACACAGAGGTAGCCACAGCCGTGAACTACCGCACTGTACTGTGTCTGCTGCTAATATAGACTGGTTGATAAAGAGATAGTATACAATACATACAACAATGAATATACTACTATACTGGTGGTCAGGCACTGGTCACCACTAGTCACACTGGCAGTGGCACTCCTGCAGCAAAAGTGTGCACTGTTTAATTTTAAATTAATATAATATTATGTACTCCTGGGGGCTCCTGCTATAACAACCTGCAGTGCTCCCCAGTCTCCCCCACAATTATTATAAGCTTTGCCTTTTATACATTGATGTGCAGCACACTGGGCTGAGCTGAGTGCACACAGACTGAGTCACACTGTGTGACTGGCTGCTGCTGTGTATCGTTTTTTTTCAGGCAGAGAACGGATATAGCAGAGAACGGATATATATTAAAATAAATAAAAGTTAACTAACAACAACTGCACTGGTCACTGTGGTAAACTCTGTCTGACTCTGCACAATCTCTCTCTCTCTTCTAATCTAATTTCTAATGGAGAGGACGCCAGCCACGTCCTCTCCCTATCAATCTCAATGCACGTGTGAAAATGGCGGCGACGCGCGGCTCCTTATATAGAATCCGAGTCTCGCGAGAATCCGACAGCGTCATGATGACGTTCGGGCGCGCTCGGGTTAACCGAGCAAGGCGGGAGGATCCGAGTCTGCTCGGACCCGTGAAAAAAACATGAAGTTCGTGCGGGTTCGGTTTCAGAGAAACCGAACCCGCTCATCTCTAATATATATATATATATATATACATATACTGTATATGTATATATATATATATATATATATATACACACACACACTACCGTTCAAAAGTCTGGGGTTACTTAGAAATTTCCTTCTTTTTAAAAAAAAAAGCACAGTTTTTTTCAATGAACATAACATTAAATTAGTCAGAAATACACACTACACATTGTTAACGTGGTAAATGACTATACTAGCTGCAAACGTCTGGTTTTTAATGGAATATTTACGTAGGTGTATAGAGGCCTGTGAGGAAATAAGGTCTGTGACAATTAATATAGCTATGCCTCATTTCCCATGTCAAATGATGTACTTTTTATTAGAGATGAGCGCCTGAAATTTTTCGGGTTTTGTGTTTTGGTTTTGGGTTCGGTTCCGCGGCCGTGTTTTGGGTTCGAACGCGTTTTGGCAAAACCTCACCGAATTTTTTTTGTCGGATTCGGGTGTGTTTTGGATTCGGGTGTTTTTTTCAAAAAACACTAAAAAACAGCTTAAATCATAGAATTTGGGGGTCATTTTGATCCCAAAGTATTATTAACCTCAAAAACCATAATTTACACTCATTTTCAGTCTATTCTGAATACCTCACACCTCACAATATTATTTTTAGTCCTAAAATTTGCACCGAGGTCGCTGTGTGAGTAAGATAAGCGACCCTAGTGGCCGACACAAACACCGGGCCCATCTAGGAGTGGCACTGCAGTGTCACGCAGGATGTCCCTTCCAAAAAACCCTCCCCAAACAGCACATGACGCAAAGAAAAAAAGAGGCGCAATGAGGTAGCTGTGTGAGTAAGATTAGCGACCCTAGTGGCCGACACAAACACCGGGCCCATCTAGGAGTGGCACTGCAGTGTCACGCAGGATGGCCCTTCCAAAAAACCCTCCCCAAACAGCACATGACGCAAAGAAAAAAAGAGGCGCAATGAGGTAGCTGTGTGAGTAAGATTAGCGACCCTAGTGGCCGACACAAACACCGGGCCCATCTAGCAGTGGCACTGCAGTGTCACGCAGGATGTCCCTTCCAAAAAACCCTCCCCAAACAGCACATGACGCAAAGAAAAAAAGAGGCGCAATGAGGTAGCTGACTGTGTGAGTAAGATTAGCGACCCTAGTGGCCGACACAAACACCGGGCCCATCTAGGAGTGGCACTGCAGTGTCACGCAGGATGTCCCTTCCAAAAAACCATCCCCAATCAGCACATGATGCAAAGAAAAAGAAAAGAAAAAAGAGGTGCAAGATGGAATTGTCCTTGGGCCCTCCCACCCACCCTTATGTTGTATAAACAAAACAGGACATGCACACTTTAACCAACCCATCATTTCAGTGACAGGGTCTGCCACACGACTGTGACTGATATGACGGGTTGGTTTGGACCCCCCCCAAAAAAGAAGCAATTAATCTCTCCTTGCACAAACTGGCTCTACAGAGGCAAGATGTCCACCTCATCTTCACCCTCCGATATATCACCGTGTACATCCCCCTCCTCACAGATTATCAATTCGTCCCCACTGGAATCCACCATCTCAGCTCCCTGTGTACTTTGTGGAGGCAATTGCTGCTGGTCAATGTCTCCGCGGAGGAATTGATTATAATTCATTTTAATGAACATCATCTTCTCCACATTTTCTGGATGTAACCTCGTACGCCGATTGCTGACAAGGTGAGCGGCGGCACTAAACACTCTTTCGGAGTACACACTTGTGGGAGGGCAACTTAGGTAGAATAAAGCCAGTTTGTGCAAGGGCCTCCAAATTGCCTCTTTTTCCTGCCAGTATAAGTACGGACTGTGTGACGTGCCTACTTGGATGCGGTCACTCATATAATCCTCCACCATTCTATCAATGTTGAGAGAATCATATGCAGTGACAGTAGACGACATGTCCGTAATCGTTGTCAGGTCCTTCAGTCCGGACCAGATGTCAGCATCAGCAGTCGCTCCAGACTGCCCTGCATCACCGCCAGCGGGTGGGCTCGGAATTCTGAGCCTTTTCCTCGCACCCCCAGTTGCGGGAGAATGTGAAGGAGGAGATGTTGACAGGTCGCGTTCCGCTTGACTTGACAATTTTGTCACCAGCAGGTCTTTCAACCCCAGCAGACTTGTGTCTGCCGGAAAGAGAGATCCAAGGTAGGCTTTAAATCTAGGATCGAGCACGGTGGCCAAAATGTAGTGCTCTGATTTCAACAGATTGACCACCCGTGAATCCTTGTTAAGCGAATTAAGGGCTGCATCCACAAGTCCCACATGCCTAGCGGAATCGCTCCGTGTTAGCTCCTTCTTCAATGCCTCCAGCTTCTTCTGCAAAAGCCTGATGAGGGGAATGACCTGACTCAGGCTGGCAGTGTCTGAATTGACTTCACGTGTGGCAAGTTCAAAGGGCATCAGAACCTTGCACAACGTTGAAATCATTCTCCACTGCACTTGAGACAGGTGCATTCCACCTCCTATATCGTGCTCAATTGTATAGGCTTGAATGGCCTTTTGCTGCTCCTCCAACCTCTGAAGCATATAGAGGGTTGAATTCCACCTCGTTACCACTTCTTGCTTCAGATGATGGCAGGGCAGGTTCAGTAGTTTTTGGTGGTGCTCCAGTCTTCTGTACGTGGTGCCTGTACGCCGAAAGTGTCCCGCAATTCTTCTGGCCACCGACAGCATCTCTTGCACGCCCCTGTCGTTTTTTAAAAAATTCTGCACCACCAAATTCAAGGTATGTGCAAAACATGGGACGTGCTGGAATTTGCCCATATTTAATGCACACACAATATTGCTGGCGTTGTCCGATGCCACAAATCCACAGGAGAGTCCAATTGGGGTAAGCCATTCCGCGATGATCTTCCTCAGTTGCCGTAAGAGGTTTTCAGCTGTGTGCGTATTCTGGAAACCGGTGATACAAAGCGTAGCCTGCCTAGGAAAGAGTTGGCGTTTGCGAGATGCTGCTACTGGTGCCGCCGCTGCTGTTCTTGCGGCGGGAGTCCATACATCTACCCAGTGGGCAGTCACAGTCATATAGTCCTGACCCTGCCCTGCTCCACTTGTCCACATGTCCGTGGTTAAGTGGACATTGGGTACAGCTGCATTTTTTAGGACACTGGTGACTCTTTTTCTGAGGTCTGTGTACATTTTCGGTATCGCCTGCCTAGAGAAATGGAACCTAGATGGTATTTGTTACCGGGGACACAGTACCTCCAACAAGTCTCTAGTTGGCTCTGCAGTAATGATGGATACCGGAACCACGTTTCTCACCACCCAGGATGCCAAGGCCTCAGTTATCCGCTTTGCAGTAGGATGACTGCTGTGATATTTCATCTTCCTCGCAAAGGACTGTTGAACAGTCAATTGCTTACTGGAAGTAGTACAAGTGGGCTTACGACTTCCCCTCTGGGATGACCATCGACTCCCAGCGGCAACAACAGCAGCGCCAGCAGCAGTAGGCGTTACACGCAAGGATGCATCGGAGGAATCCCAGGCAGGAGAGGACTCGTCAGAATTGCCAGTGACATGGCCTGCAGGACTATTGGCATTCCTGGGGAAGGAGGAAATTGACACTGAGGGAGTTGGTGGGGTGGTTTGCGTGAGCTTGGTTACAAGAGGAAGGGATTTACTGGTCAGTGGACTGCTTCCGCTGTCACCCAAAGTTTTTGAACTTGTCACTGACTTATTATGAATGCGCTGCAGGTGACGTATAAGGGAGGATGTTCCGAGGTGGTTAACGTCCTTACCCCTACTTATTACAGCTTGACAAAGGGAACACACGGCTTGACACCTGTTGTCCGCATTTCTGGTGAAATACCTCCACACCGAAGAGCTGATTTTTTTGGTATTTTTACCTGGCATGTCAACGGCCATATTCCTCCCACGGACAACAGGTGTCTCCCCGGGTGCCTGACTTAAACAAACCACCTCACCATCAGAATCCTCCTGGTCAATTTCCTCCCCAGCGCCAGCAACACCCATATCCTCCTCATCCTGGTGTACTTCATAGAGATGAGCGCCTGAAATTTTTCGGGTTTTGGTTTTGGGTTCGGTTCCGCGGCCGTGTTTTGGGTTCGAACGCGTTTTGGCAAAACCTCACCGAATTTTTTTTGTCGGATTCGGGTGTGTTTTGGATTCGGGTGTTTTTTTCAAAAAACACTAAAAAACAGCTTAAATCATAGAATTTGGGGGTCATTTTGATCCCAAAGTATTATTAACCTCAAAAACCATAATTTACACTCATTTTCAGTCTATTCTGAATACCTCACACCTCACAATATTATTTTTAGTCCTAAAATTTGCACCGAGGTCGCTGTGTGAGTAAGATAAGCGACCCTAGTGGCCGACACAAACACCGGGCCCATCTAGGAGTGGCACTGCAGTGTCACGCAGGATGGCCCTTCCAAAAAACCCTCCCCAAACAGCACATGACGCAAAGAAAAAAAGAGGCGCAATGAGGTAGCTGTGTGAGTAAGATTAGCGACCCTAGTGGCCGACACAAACACCGGGCCCATCTAGGAGTGGCACTGCAGTGTCACGCAGGATGTCCCTTCCAAATAACCCTCCCCAAACAGCACATGACGCAAAGAAAAAAAGAGGCGCAATGAGGTAGCTGACTGTGTGAGTAAGATTAGCGACCCTAGTGGCCGACACAAACACCGGGCCCATCTAGGAGTGGCACTGCAGTGTCACGCAGGATGTCCCTTCCAAAAAACCCTCCCCAATCAGCACATGATGCAAAGAAAAAGAAAAGAAAAAAGAGGTGCAAGATGGAATTGTCCTTGGGCCCTCCCACCCACCCTTATGTTGTATAAACAAAACAGGACATGCACACTTTAACCAACCCATCATTTCAGTGACAGGGTCTGCCACACGACTGTGACTGATATGACGGGTTGGTTTGGACCCCCCCCAAAAAAGAAGCAATTAATCTCTCCTTGCACAAACTGGCTCTACAGAGGCAAGATGTCCACCTCATCTTCACCCTCCGATATATCACCGTGTACATCCCCCTCCTCACAGATTATCAATTCGTCCCCACTGGAATCCACCATCTCAGCTCCCTGTGTACTTTGTGGAGGCAATTGCTGCTGGTCAATGTCTCCACGGAGGAATTGATTATAATTCATTTTAATGAACATCATCTTCTCCACATTTTCTGGATGTAACCTCGTACGCCGATTGCTGACAAGGTGAGCGGCGGCACTAAACACTCTTTCG
This sequence comes from Pseudophryne corroboree, assembly GCF_028390025.1. Classification (NCBI taxonomy): domain Eukaryota; kingdom Metazoa; phylum Chordata; class Amphibia; order Anura; family Myobatrachidae; genus Pseudophryne; species Pseudophryne corroboree. The sequence goes on along the minus strand of NC_086453.1, from coordinate 351,840,469 downwards.
GAGTACACACTTGTGGGAGGGCAACTTAGGTAGAATAAAGCCAGTTTGTGCAAGGGCCTCCAAATTGCCTCTTTTTCCTGCCAGTATAAGTACGGACTGTGTGACGTGCCTACTTGGATGCGGTCACTCATATAATCCTCCACCATTCTATCAATGTTGAGAGAATCATATGCAGTGACAGTAGACGACATGTCCGTAATCGTTGTCAGGTCCTTCAGTCCGGACCAGATGTCAGCATCAGCAGTCGCTCCAGACTGCCCTGCATCACCGCCAGCGGGTGGGCTCGGAATTCTGAGCCTTTTCCTCGCACCCCCAGTTGCTGGAGAATGTGAAGGAGGAGATGTTGACAGGTCGCGTTCCGCTTGACTTGACAATTTTGTCACCAGCAGGTCTTTCAACCCCAGCAGACCTGTGTCTGCCGGAAAGAGAGATCCAAGGTAGGCTTTAAATCTAGGATCGAGCACGGTGGCCAAAATGTAGTGCTCTGATTTCAACAGATTGACCACCCGTGAATCCTTGTTAAGCGAATTAAGGGCTGCATCCACAAGTCCCACATGCCTAGCGGAATCGCTCCCTTTTAGCTCCTTCTTCAATGCCTCCAGCTTCTTCTGCAAAAGCCTGATGAGGGGAATGACCTGACTCAGGCTGGCAGTGTCTGAACTGACTTCACGTGTGGCAAGTTCAAAGGGCATCAGAACCTTGCACAACGTTGAAATCATTCTCCACTGCACTTGAGACAGGTGCATTCCACCTACTATATCGTGCTCAATTGTATAGGCTTGAATGGCCTTTTGCTGCTCCTCCAACCTCTGAAGCATATAGAGGGTTGAATTCCACCTCGTTACCACTTCTTGCTTCAGATGATGGCAGGGCAGGTTCAGTAGTTTTTGGTGGTGCTCCAGTCTTCTGTACGTGGTGCCTGTACGCCGAAAGTGTCCCGCAATTTTTCTGGCCACCGACAGCATCTCTTGCACGCCCCTGTCGTTTTTTAAAAAATTCTGCACCACCAAATTCAAGGTATGTGCAAAACATGGGACGTGCTGGAATTTGCCCATATTTAATGCACACACAATATTGCTGGCGTTGTCCGATGCCACAAATCCACAGGAGAGTCCAATTGGGGTAAGCCATTCCGCGATGATCTTCCTCAGTTGCCGTAAGAGGTTTTCAGCTGTGTGCGTATTCTGGAAAGCGGTGATACAAAGCGTAGCCTGCCTAGGAAAGAGTTGGCGTTTGCGAGATGCTGCTACTGGTGCCGCCGCTGCTGTTCTTGCGGCGGGAGTCCATACATCTACCCAGTGGGCTGTCACAGTCATATAGTCCTGACCCTGCCCTGCTCCACTTGTCCACATGTCCGTGGTTAAGTGGACATTGGGTACAACTGCATTTTTTAGGACACTGGTGAGTCTTTTTCTGACGTCCGTGTACATTCTCGGTATCGCCTGCCTAGAGAAGTGGAACCTAGATGGTATTTGGTAACGGGGGCACACTGCCTCAATAAATTGTCTAGTTCCCTGTGAACTAACGGCGGATACCGGACGCACGTCTAACACCAACATAGTTGTCAAGGACTCAGTTATCCGCTTTGCAGTAGGATGACTGCTGTGATATTTCATCTTCCTCGCAAAGGACTGTTGAACAGTCAATTGCTTACTGGAAGTAGTACAAGTGGGCTTACGACTTCCCCTCTGGGATGACCATCGACTCCCAGCGGCAACAACAGCAGCGCCAGCAGCAGTAGGCGTTACACGCAAGGATGCATCGGAGGAATCCCAGGCAGGAGAGGACTCGTCAGAATTGCCAGTGACATGGCCTGCAGGACTATTGGCATTCCTGGGGAAGGAGGAAATTGACACTGAGGGAGTTGGTGGGGTGGTTTGCGTGAGCTTGGTTACAAGAGGAAGGGATTTACTGGTCAGTGGACTGCTTCCGCTGTCACCCAAAGTTTTTGAACTTGTCACTGACTTATTATGAATGCGCTGCAGGTGACGTATAAGGGAGGATGTTCCGAGGTGGTTAACGTCCTTACCCCTACTTATTACAGCTTGACAAAGGGAACACACGGCTTGACACCTGTTGTCCGCATTTCTGGTGAAATACCTCCACACCGAAGAGCTGATTTTTTTGGTATTTTCACCTGGCATGTCAACGGCCATATTCCTCCCACGGACAACAGGTGTCTCCCCGGGTGCCTGACTTAAACAAACCACCTCACCATCAGAATCCTCCTGGTCAATTTCCTCCCCAGCGCCAGCAACACCCATATCCTCCTCATCCTGGTGTACTTCAACACTGACATCTTCAATCTGACTATCAGGAACTGGACTGCGGGTGCTCCTTCCAGCACTTGCAGGGGGCGTGCAAATGGTGGAAGGCGCATGCTCTTCACGTCCAGTGTTGGGAAGGTCAGGCATCGCAACCGACACAATTGGACTCTCCTTGTGGATTTGGGATTTCGAAGAATGCACAGTTCTTTGCTGTGCTGCTTTTGCCAGCTTGAGTCTTTTCATTTTTCTAGCGAGAGGCTGAGTGCTTCCATCCTCATGTGAAGCTGAACCACTAGCCATGAACATAGGCCAGGGCCTCAGCCGTTCCTTGCCACTCCGTGTGGTAAATGGCATATTGGCAAGTTTACGCTTCTCCTCCGACAATTTTATTTTAGGTTTTGGAGTCCTTTTTTTTCTGATATTTGGTGTTTTGGATTTGACATGCTCTGTACTATGACATTGGGCATCGGCCTTGGCAGACGACGTTGCTGGCATTTCATCGTCTCGGCCATGACTAGTGGCAGCAGCTTCAGCACGAGGTGGAAGTGGATCTTGATCTTTCCCTAATTTTGGAACCTCAACATTTTTGTTCTCCATATTTTAATAGGCACAACTAAAAGGCACCTCAGGTAAACAATGGAGATGGATACTAGTATACAATTATGGACTGCCTGCCGACTGCAGACACAGAGGTAGCCACAGCCGTGAACTACCGTACTGTACTGTGTCTGCAGCTAATATAGACTGGTTGATAAAGAGAAGATGTCTATGTAACTATGTATGTATAAAGAAGAATGAAAAAAAATCCACGGTTAGGTGGTATACAATTATGGACGGACTGCCTGCCGAGTGCAGACACAGAGGTAGCCACAGCCGTGAACTACCGTACTGTACTGTGTCTGCAGCTAATATAGACTGGTTGATAAAGAGAAGATGTCTATGTAACTATGTATGTATAAAGAAGAATGAAAAAAAACCACGGTTAGGTGGTATACAATTATGGACGGACTGCCTGCCGAGTGCAGACACAGAGGTAGCCACAGCCGTGAACTACCGTACTGTACTGTGTCTGCAGCTAATATAGACTGGTTGATAAAGAGAAGATGTCTATGTAACTATGTATGTATAAAGAAGAATGAAAAAAATCCACGGTTAGGTGGTATTACAATTATGGACGGACTGCCTGCCGAGTGCAGAGACACAGAGGTAGCCACAGCCGTGAACTACCGTACTGTGTCTGCTGCGACTGGATGATAAATGATATAAAAAATATATATATATCACTACTGCAGCCGGACAGGTATATATTATATATTATATAATGACGGACCTGCTGGACACTGTCTGTCAGCAGAATGAGTTTTATTTTTATAGAATAAAAAAAAAAAAAACACACAAGTGAAGTCACACGACGAGTGTTTAACTTTTTCAGGCAATCACAATATAAGTATACTACTAACTATACTGGTGGTCAGTGTGGTCAGGTCACTGGTCAGTCACACTGGCAGTGGCACTCCTGCAGCAAAAGTGTGCACTGTTTAATTTTAATATAATATGTACTCCTGGCTCCTGCTATAACCTATAACTGGCACTGCAGTAGTGCTCCCCAGTCTCCCCCACAATTATAAGCTGTGTGAGCTGAGCAGTCAGACAGATATATAATATATATAGATGATGCAGCACACTGGCCTGAGCCTGAGCAGTGCACACAGATATGGTATGTGACTGACTGAGTCACTGTGTGTATCGCTTTTTTCAGGCAGAGAACGGATATATTAAATAAACTGCACTGTGTGTCTGGTGGTCACTCACTATATAATATATTATGTACTCCTGGCTCCTGCTATAACCTATAACTGGCACTGCAGTAGTGCTCCCCAGTCTCCCCCACAATTATAAGCTGTGTGAGCTGAGCAGTCAGACAGATATATATAATATTATATATAGATAATAGATGATGCAGCACACTGGCCTGAGCCTGAGCAGTGCACACAGATATGGTATGTGACTGACTGAGTCACTGTGTGTATCGCTTTTTTCAGGCAGAGAACGGATATATTAAATAAACTGCACTGTGTGTCTGGTGGTCACTCACTATATAATATATTATGTACTCCTGGCTCCTGCTATAACCTATAACTGGCACTGCAGTAGTGCTCCCCAGTCTCCCCCACAATTATAAGCTGTGTGAGCTGAGCAGTCAGACAGATATATATAATATTATATATAGATAATAGATGATGCAGCACACTGGCCTGAGCCTGAGCAGTGCACACAGATATGGTATGTGACTGACTGAGTCACTGTGTGTATCGCTTTTTTCAGGCAGAGAACGGATATATTAAATAAACTGCACTGTGTGTCTGGTGGTCACTCACTATATAATATATTATGTACTCCTGGCTCCTGCTATAACCTATAACTGGCACTGCAGTAGTGCTCCCCAGTCTCCCCCACAATTATAAGCTGTGTGAGCTGAGCAGTCAGACAGATATATATAATATTATATATAGATAATAGATGATGCAGCACACTGGCCTGAGCCTGAGCAGTGCACACAGATATGGTATGTGACTGAGTCACTGTGTGCTGTGTATCGCTTTTTTCAGGCAGAGAACGGATTATAAAGTAAACTGCACTGTCCTCACTAGTAAACTCTCTCCACTCAGTCTCTACACTTCTACAGTAACAGTACTCCTCCTAGTCAGCTCCAGTAAATCTCTCTCAGTCTCTTATAATCTAAATGGAGAGGACGCCAGCCACGTCCTCTCCCTATCAATCTCAATGCACGTGTGAAAATGGCGGCGACGCGCGGCTCCTTATATAGAATCCGAGTCTCGCGATAGAATCCGAGCCTCGCGAGAATCCGACAGCGTCATGATGACGTTCGGGTGCGCTCGGGTTAACCGAGCAAGGCGGGAAGATCCGAGTCGCTCGGACCCGTGAAAAAAAACATGAAGTTCTGGCGGGTTCGGATTCAGAGAAACCGAACCCGCTCATCTCTACTTTTTATACCCATATCTATTTATCTATATACATTCAATTCGTCTTTTTTTCATTCTCCATAACATGTCTATTGCTGCTCACCCAATATTGGGGGTCATTCCGTCCTGATCGTAGCTGTGCTAAATTTAGCACAGCTTTGATCATCTTCCCTGACATGCAGAGGGATGTCCAGCACAGGGCTAGTCCGCCCCGCATGTCAGGCCGACCCCCAGCACAAGTACAAAAGCATCGCACAGCGGCCATGCTTTTGTACTTGTAGAGTAATTCCCAGACAGTGCATCTCCTGCGACTGGCCGGGAGCTACTCATCGCTGCCTGGCTCGCAGCAGCTGCATGTGACATCTCGCAGCCACTGCGGCACGCCACCCGCACAGTCTGGCCACGCCTGCGTTGGCCGTACTGTGCCCACAAAACGGCGGCCAAATGCCCAGCGACCCTCCCGCCCAGCGATCGCCTTGGCGCCGGCGCAGTTCTGACCTGATCGCTGCACTTTGAAGAACTGCAGCGAGCGATCAGGTCAGAATGACCCCCTTTGTGTTTAAATCAATCTTAATATTGTTAATATATGCAATTTTGTTTTGTCATCTGTTACACTTTAGTTAATGTATTCATGTTAGACCTGGTTTCCTATTGTTTACTAACACCACAGTGGACACTCATAGGGTGAGTCATATAAGGTACCATTGTCCCTTCTTGTTTACTCCCTGTTGTCCAACAGTGAGCTGACCAGACATGATGGCTCACTGACTGATGTAATCACCTTGGTTAGAATATGTATTGTATTACAATTAGAGATGAGCGGGTTCGGTTCTCAGAGAACCGAACCCTACCGAACTTTACGTCCCGAGCCCGGCTTGGGAATTCCCACCTGACTCGGAAACCAGAATAAGGCAAAACATCATCATCCCGCTGTCGGTTTCGGGGTTTGAATACCATATTTGGAGCCATTTTCATTCCAGTCCTGGAGAGTGTAGTGAGAGGATGTGTCTCCGTCCTCAGTGTCTGTGCGAGCGGGAAAGTGGGGTGGCGATTATAGTGCTGTCTTGTGTTGCTCAGTCCAGTGTAGTGTCTTAGCTGCATCAGTAAGCCCAGTGACCAGTTACAGTGGTGGTGTTCTCTGCTGCCATATGTCCAGTGCTGCTGTATAATAAGTTCCTTACAGTGTCATTGTGTTGTGCTGCATCAGACCAGTGGTAGTGTCCTGTGCATCAGTCAGTCCAGTGACCAGTTACAGTGGTGGTGTTCTCTGCTGCCATATGCCCAGTGCTGCTGTATAATAAGTCCCTTACAGTGTCGCTGTGTTGTGCTGCATCAGACCAGTGGTAGTGTCCTGTGCATCAGTAAGCCCAGTGACCAGTTACAGTGGTGGTGTCCTCTGCTGCCATATGCCCAGTGCTGCTGTATAATAAGTCCCTTACAGTGTCGCTGTGTTGTGCTGCATCAGACCAGTGGTAGTGTCCTGTGCATCAGTCAGTCCAGTGACCAGTCACAGTGGTGGTGTCCTCTGCTGCCATAGGTCCAGTGCTGCTGTATACTGTAATAAGTCCCTTACAGTGTTGCTGTGTTGTCCTGCATCAGACCAGTGGTAGTGTCCTGTGCATCAGTCAGTCCAGTGACCAGTCACAGTGGTGGTGTCCTCTGCTGCCATATGTCCAGTGCTGCTGTATTCTGTAATAAGTCCCTTACAGTGTCGCTGTGTTGTCCTGCATCAAACCAGTGGTAGTGTCCTGTGCATCAGTAAGTCCAGTGACCAGTCACAGTGGTGGTGTCCTCTGCTGCCATATGTCCAGTGCTGCTGTATACTGTAATAAGTCCCTTACAGTGTTGCTGTGTTGTCCTGCATCAGACCAGTGGTAGTGTCCTGTGCATCAGTCAGTCCAGTGACTAGTCACAGTGGTGGTGTCCCTGCTGCCATATGTCCAGTGCTGCTGTATTCTGTAATAAGTCCCTTACAGTGTCGCTGTGTTGTCCTGCATCAGACTAGTGGTAGTGTCCTGTGCATCAGTCAGTCCAGTGACCAGTCACAGTGGTGGTGTCCTCTGCTGCCATAGGTCCAGTGCTGCTGTATACTGTAATAAGTCCCTTACAGTGTTGCTGTGTTGTCCTGCATCAGACCAGTGGTAGTGTCCTGTGCATCAGTCAGTCCAGTGACCAGTCACAGTGGTGGTGTCCTCTGCTGCCATATGTCCAGTGCTGCTGTATTCTGTAATAAGTCCCTTACAGTGTCGCTGTGTTGTCCTGCATCAAACCAGTGGTAGTGTCCTGTGCATCAGTAAGTCCAGTGACCAGTCACAGTGGTGGTGTCCTCTGCTGCCATATGTCCAGTGCTGCTGTATACTGTAATAAGTCCCTTACAGTGTTGCTGTGTTGTCCTGCATCAGACCAGTGGTAGTGTCCTGTGCATCAGTCAGTCCAGTGACTAGTCACAGTGGTGGTGTCCCTGCTGCCATATGTCCAGTGCTGCTGTATTCTGTAATAAGTCCCTTACAGTGTCGCTGTGTTGTCCTGCATCAAACCAGTGGTAGTGTCCTGTGCATCAGTAAGTCCAGTGACCAGTCACAGTGGTGGTGTCCTCTGCTGCCATATGTCCAGTGCTGCTGTATACTGTAATAAGTCCCTTACAGTGTTGCTGTGTTGTCCTGCATCAGACCAGTGGTAGTGTCCTGTGCATCAGTCAGTCCAGTGACTAGTCACAGTGGTGGTGTCCCTGCTGCAATATGTCCAGTGCTGCTGTATTCTGTAATAAGTCCCTTACAGTGTCGCTGTGTTGTCCTGCATCAGACTAGTGGTAGTGTCCTGTGCATCAGTCAGTCCAGTGACCAGTCACAGTGGTGGTGTCCCTGCTGCCATATGTCCAGTGCTGCTGTATACTGTAATAAGTCGCTTACAGTGTCGCTGTGTTGTCCTGCATCAGACTAGTGGTAGTGTCCTGTGCATCAGTCAGTCCAGTGACCAGTCACAGTGGTGGTGTCCTCTGCTGCCATAGGTCCAGTGCTGCTGTATACTGTAATAAGTCCCTTACAGTGTTGCTGTGTTGTCCTGCATCAGACCAGTGGTAGTGTCCTGTGCATCAGTCAGTCCAGTGAACAGTCACAGTGGTGGTGTCCTCTGCTGCCATATGTCCAGTGCTGCTGTATTCTGTAATAAGTCCCTTACAGTGTCGCTGTGTTGTCCTGCATCAAACCAGTGGTAGTGTCCTGTGCATCAGTAAGTCCAGTGACCAGTCACAGTGGTGGTGTCCTCTGCTGCCATATGTCCAGTGCTGCTGTATACTGTAATAAGTCCCTTACAGTGTTGCTGTGTTGTCCTGCATCAGACCAGTGGTAGTGTCCTGTGCATCAGTCAGTCCAGTGACTAGTCACAGTGGTGGTGTCCCTGCTGCCATATGTCCAGTGCTGCTGTATTCTGTAATAAGTCCCTTACAGTGTCGCTGTGTTGTCCTGCATCAAACCAGTGGTAGTGTCCTGTGCATCAGTCAGTCCAGTGACCAGTCACAGTGGTGGTGTCCCTGCTGCCATATGTCCAGTGCTGCTGTATTCTGTAATAAGTCCCTTACAGTGTCGCTGTGTTGTCCTGCATCAGACTAGTGGTAGTGTCCTGTGCATCAGTCAGTCCAGTGACCAGTCACAGTGGTGGTGTCCTCTGCTGCCATAGGTCCAGTGCTGCTGTATACTGTAATAAGTCCCTTACAGTGTTGCTGTGTTGTCCTGCATCAGACCAGTGGTAGTGTCCTGTGCATCAGTCAGTCCAGTGACCAGTCACAGTGGTGGTGTCCTCTGCTGCCATATGTCCAGTGCTGCTGTATTCTGTAATAAGTCCCTTACAGTGTCGCTGTGTTGTCCTGCATCAAACCAGTGGTAGTGTCCTGTGCATCAGTAAGTCCAGTGAGCAGTCACAGTGGTGGTGTCCTCTGCTGCCATATGTCCAGTGCTGCTGTATACTGTAATAAGTCCCTTACAGTGTTGCTGTGTTGTCCTGCATCAGACCAGTGGTAGTGTCCTGTGCATCAGTCCGTCCAGTGACTAGCCACAGTGGTGGTGTCCCTGCTGCCATATGTCCAGTGCTGCTGTATTCTGTAATAAGTCCCTTACAGTGTCGCTGTGTTGTCCTGCATCAGACCAGTGGTAGTGTCCTGTGCATCAGTCAGTCCAGTGACTAGTCACAGTGGTGGTGTCCCTGCTGCCATATGTCCAGTGCTGGTGTATTCTGTAATAAGTCCCTTACAGTGTCGCTGTGTTGTCCTGCATCAGACTAGTGGTAGTGTCCTGTGCATCAGTCAGTCCAGTGACCAGTCACAGTGGTGGTGTCCTCTGCTGCCATAGGTCCAGTGCTGATGTATACTGTAATAAGTCCCTTACAGTGTCGCTGTGTTGTCCTGCATCAGACTAGTGGTAGTGTCCTGTGCATCAGTCAGTCCAGTGACTAGTCACAGTGGTGGTGTCCTCTGCTGCCATATGTCCAGTGCTGCTGTATTCTGTAATAAGTCCCTTACAATGTCGCTGTGTTGTCCTGCATCAAACCAGTGGTAGTGTCCTGTGCATCAGTAAGTCCAGTGAGCAGTCACAGTGGTGGTGTCCTCTGCTGCCATATGTCCAGTGCTGCTGTATACTGTAATAAGTCCCTTACAGTGTTGCTGTGTTGTCCTGCATCAGACCAGTGGTAGTGTCCTGTGCATCAGTCAGTCCAGTGACTAGTCACAGTGGTGGTGTCCCTGCTGCCATATGTCCAGTGCTGCTGTATTCTGTAATAAGTCCCTTACAGTGTCGCTGTGTTGTCCTGCATCAAACCAGTGGTAGTGTCCTGTGCATCAGTAAGTCCAGTGAGCAGTCACAGTGGTGGTGTCCTCTGCTGCCATATGTCCAGTGCTGCTGTATACTGTAATAAGTCCCTTACAGTGTCGCTGTGTTGTCCTGCATCAGACCAGTGGTAGTGTCCTGTGCATCAGTCAGTCCAGTGACTAGTCACAGTGGTGGTGTCCCTGCTGCCATATGTCCAGTGCTGCTGTATTCTGTAATAAGTCCCTTACAGTGTCGCTGTGTTGTCCTGCATCAAACCAGTGGTAGTGTCCTGTGCATCAGTAAGTCCAGTGACCAGTCACAGTGGTGGTGTCCTCTGCTGCCATATGTCCAGTGCTGCTGTATACTGTAATAAGTCCCTTACAGTGTCGCTATGTTGTCCTGCATCAGACTAGTGGTAGTGTCCTGTGCATCAGTCAGTCCAGTGACCAGTCACAATGGTGGTGTCCCGGCTGCCATATGTCCAGTGCTGCTGTATACTGTAATAAGTCCCTTACAGTGTCGCTGTGTTGTCCTGCATCAGACTAGTGGTAGTGTCCTGTGCATCAGTCAGTCCAGTGACCAGTCACAGTGGTGGTGTCCCTGCTGCCATATGTCCAGTGCTGCTGTATTCTGTAATAAGTCCCTTACAGTGTCGCTGTGTTGTCCTGCATCAGACTAGTGGTAGTGTCCTGTGCATCAGTCAGTCCAGTGACCAGTCACAGTGGTGGTGTCCTCTGCTGCCATATGTCCAGTGCTGCTGTATACTGTAATAAGTCCCTTACAGTGTTGCTGTGTTGTCCTGCATCAGACCAGTGGTAGTGTCCTGTGCATCAGTCAGTCCAGTGACTAGTCACAGTGGTGGTGTCCCTGCTGCCATATGTCCAGTGCTGCTGTATTCTGTAATAAGTCCCTTACAGTGTCGCTGTGTTGTCCTGCATCAGACTAGTGGTAGTGTCCTGTGCATCAGTCAGTCCAGTGACCAGTCACAGTGGTGGTGTCCCTGCTGCCATATGTCCAGTGCTGCTGTATACTGTAATAAGTCCCTTACAGTGTCGCTGTGTTGTCCTGCATCAGACTAGTGGTAGTGTCCTGTGCATCAGTCAGTCCAGTGACCAGTCACAGTGGTGGTGTCCTCTGCTGCCATAGGTCCAGTGCTGATGTATACTGTAATAAGTCCCTTACAGTGTTGCTGTGTTGTCCTGCATCAGACCAGTGGTAGTGTCCTGTGCATCAGTCAGTCCAGTGACCAGTCACAGTGGTGGTGTCCTCTGCTGCCATATGTCCAGTGCTGCTGTATTCTGTAATAAGTCCCTTACAGTGTCGCTGTGTTGTCCTGCATCAAACCAGTGGTAGTGTCCTGTGCATCAGTAAGTCCAGTGACCAGTCACAGTGGTGGTGTCCCTGCTGCCATATGTCCAGTGCTGCTGTATACTGTAATAAGTCCCTTACAGTGTTGCTGTGTTGTCCTGCATCAGACCAGTGGTAGTGTCCTGTGCATCAGTCAGTCCAGTGACTAGTCACAGTGGTGGTGTCCCTGCTGCCATATGTCCAGTGCTGCTGTATTCTGTAATAAGTCCCTTACAGTGTCGCTGTGTTGTCCTGCATCAAACCAGTGGTAGTGTCCTGTGCATCAGTAAGTCCAGTGACCAGTCACAGTGGTGGTGTCCTCTGCTGCCATATGTCCAGTGCTGCTGTATACTGTAATAAGTCCCTTACAGTGTTGCTGTGTTGTCCTGCATCAGACCAGTGGTAGTGTCCTGTGCATCAGTCAGTCCAGTGACTAGTCACAGTGGTGGTGTCCCTGCTGCCATATGTCCAGTGCTGCTGTATTCTGTAATAAGTCCCTTACAGTGTCGCTGTGTTGTCCTGCATCAGACTAGTGGTAGTGTCCTGTGCATCAGTCAGTCCAGTGACCAGTCACAGTGGTGGTGTCCCTGCTGCCATATGTCCAGTGCTGCTGTATAATGTAATAAGTCCCTTACAGTGTCGCTGTGTTGTCCTGCATCAGACTAGTGGTAGTGTCCTGTGCATCAGTCAGTCCAGTGACCAGTCACAGTGGTGGTGTCCCTGCTGCCATATGTCCAGTGCTGCTGTATTCTGTAATAAGTCCCTTACAGTGTCGCTGTGTTGTCCTGCATCAGACTAGTGGTAGTGTCCTGTGCATCAGTCAGTCCAGTGACCAGTCACAGTGGTGGTGTCCTCTGCTGCCATAGGTCCAGTGCTGCTGTATACTGTAATAAGTCCCTTACAGTGTTGCTGTGTTGTCCTGCATCAGACCAGTGGTAGTGTCCTGTGCATCAGTCAGTCCAGTGACCAGTCACAGTGGTGGTGTCCTCTGCTGCCATATGTCCAGTGCTGCTGTATTCTGTAATAAGTCCCTTACAGTGTCGCTGTGTTGTCCTGCATCAAACCAGTGGTAGTGTCCTGTGCATCAGTAAGTCCAGTGAGCAGTCACAGTGGTGGTGTCCTCTGCTGCCATATGTCCAGTGCTGCTGTATACTGTAATAAGTCCCTTACAGTGTTGCTGTGTTGTCCTGCATCAGACCAGTGGTAGTGTCCTGTGCATCAGTCAGTCCAGTGACTAGTCACAGTGGTGGTGTCCCTGCTGCCATATGTCCAGTGCTGCTGTATTCTGTAATAAGTCCCTTACAGTGTCGCTGTGTTGTCCTGCATCAAACCAGTGGTAGTGTCCTGTGCATCAGTAAGTCCAGTGACCAGTCACAGTGGTGGTGTCCTCTGCTGCCATATGTCCAGTGCTGCTGTATACTGTAATAAGTCCCTTACAGTGTTGCTGTGTTGTCCTGCATCAGACCAGTGGTAGTGTCCTGTGCATCAGTCAGTCCAGTGACTAGTCACAGTGGTGGTGTCCCTGCTGCCATATGTCCAGTGCTGCTGTATTCTGTAATAAGTCCCTTACAGTGTCGCTGTGTTGTCCTGCATCAGACTAGTGGTAGTGTCCTGTGCATCAGTCAGTCCAGTGACCAGTCACAGTGGTGGTGTCCCTGCTGCCATATGTCCAGTGCTGCTGTATACTGTAATAAGTCCCTTACAGTGTCGCTGTGTTGTCCTGCATCAGACTAGTGGTAGTGTCCTGTGCATCAGTCAGTCCAGTGACCAGTCACAGTGGTGGTGTCCTCTGCTGCCATAGGTCCAGTGCTGATGTATACTGTAATAAGTCCCTTACAGTGTCGCTGTGTTGTCCTGCATCAGACTAGTGGTAGTGTCCTGTGCATCAGTCAGTCCAGTGACCAGTCACAGTGGTGGTGTCCTCTGCTGCCATAGGTCCAGTGCTGATGTATACTTTAATAAGTCCCTTACAGTGTTGCTGTGTTGTCCTGCATCAGACCAGTGGTAGTGTCCTGTGCATCAGTCAGTCCAGTGACTAGTCACAGTGGTGGTGTCCCTGCTGCCATATGTCCAGTGCTGCTGTATTCTGTAACACGTCCCTTACAGTGTCGCTGTGTTGTCCTGCATCAAACCAGTGGTAGTGTCCTGTGCATCAGTAAGTCCAGTGACCAGTCACAGTGGTGGTGTCCTCTGCTGCCATATGTCCAGTGCTGCTGTATACTGTAATAAGTCCCTTACAGTGTTGCTGTGTTGTCCTGCATCAGACCAGTGGTAGTGTCCTGTGCATCAGTCAGTCCAGTGACTAGTCACAGTGGTGGTGTCCCTGCTGCCATATGTCCAGTGCTGCTGTATTCTGTAATAAGTCCCTTACAGTGTCGCTGTGTTGTCCTGCATCAGACTAGTGGTAGTGTCCTGTGCATCAGTCAGTCCAGTGACCAGTCACAGTGGTGGTGTCCCTGCTGCCATATGTCCAGTGCTGCTGTATACTGTAATAAGTCCCTTACAGTGTCGCTGTGTTGTCCTGCATCAGACTAGTGGTAGTGTCCTGTGCATCAGTAAGTCCAGTGACCAGTCACAGTGGTGGTGTCCCTGCTGCCATATGTCCAGTGCTGCTGTATACTGTAATAAGTCCCTTACAGTGTCGCTGTGTTGTCCTGCATCAGACTAGTGGTAGTGTCCTGTGCATCAGTCAGTCCAGTGACCAGTCACAGTGGTGGTGTCCCTGCTGCCATATGTCCAGTGCTGCTGTATTCTGTAATAAGTCCCTTACAGTGTCGCTGTGTTGTCCTGCATCAGACCAGTGGTAGTGTCCTGTGCATCAGTCAGTCCAGTGACCAGTCACAGTGGTGGTGTCCCTGCTGCCATATGTCCAGTGCTGCTGTATTCTGTAATAAGTCCCTTACAGTGTCGCTGTGTTGTCCTGCATCAGACTAGTGGTAGTGTCCTGTGCATCAGTCAGTCCAGTGACCAGTCACAGTGGTGGTGTCCTCTGCTGCCATATGTCCAGTGCTGCTGTATTCTGTAATAAGTCCCTTACAGTGTCGCTGTGTTGTCCTGCATCAAACCAGTGGTAGTGTCCTGTGCATCAGTAAGTCCAGTGACCAGTCACAGTGGTGGTGTCCTCTGCTGCCATATGTCCAGTGCTGCTGTATACTGTAATAAGTCCCTTACAGTGTTGCTGTGTTGTCCTGCATCAGACCAGTGGTAGTGTCCTGTGCATCAGTCAGTCCAGTGACTAGTCACAGTGGTGGTGTCCCTGCTGCCATATGTCCAGTGCTGCTGTATTCTGTAATAAGTCCCTTACAGTGTCGCTGTGTTGTCCTGCATCAGACTAGTGGTAGTGTCCTGTGCATCAGTCAGTCCAGTGACCAGTCACAGTGGTGGTGTCCCTGCTGCCATATGTCCAGTGCTGCTGTATACTGTAATAAGTCCCTTACAGTGTCGCTGTGTTGTCCTGCATCAGACTAGTGGTAGTGTCCTGTGCATCAGTCAGTCCAGTGACCAGTCACAGTGGTGGTGTCCTCTGCTGCCATATGTCCAGTGCTGCTGTATTCTGTAATAAGTCCCTTACAGTGTCGCTGTGTTGTCCTGCATCAGACTAGTGGTAGTGTCCTGTGCATCAGTCAGTCCAGTGACCAGTCACAGTGGTGGTGTCCTCTGCTGCCATATGTCCAGTGCTGCTGTATACTGTAATAAGTCCCTTACAGTGTCGCTGTGTTGTCCTGCATCAGACTAGTGGTAGTGTCCTATGCTGTACTGTATATTATTTACTCCAAATAAAAGGCTTATATACATTACTTATATTATTATCCAAATAATTTTTACAGGGTTTGCCCTGTGTGGTGTAGGGGTACGCTCATCTGTGCTGCATATTATTATAATAGCTTCAAATAAAAGGGTTATTATTATCCAAATTAATTTTACAGGCTTTGCTGTGTGTGTGTGTGTGTGTGTGTGTGTGTGTGTGTGTGTGTGTGTGTGTGTGTGTGTGTGTGTGTGTGGTTTAGGGGTACACTCTCCTCTGCCACCATTATCATGCGTGTATTACATCTGGGCAAATTCCAGCACGTCCCATGTTGTTTGTGCCGCTAGCTTAGCCATACAGCTACCTCATTGCACCTCTTT
The DNA here is from genome assembly GCF_028390025.1 of Pseudophryne corroboree. NCBI lineage: Eukaryota > Metazoa > Chordata > Amphibia > Anura > Myobatrachidae > Pseudophryne > Pseudophryne corroboree. Next base: position 351,824,947 of record NC_086453.1, on the reverse strand, counting down.
TTCTTCTTTGCGTGATGTGCTGTTTGGGGCCTAGTTTTTTTAAGTACCATCCTGTCTGCAACTGCAGTGCCACTCCTAGATGCGCCAGGTGTTTGTGTAGCAAACTTGTGTCGCTTAGCTTAGTCACACAGCTACCTCATTGCACCTCTTTTTCTTCTTTGCATGATGTGCTGTTTGGGGCCTATTTTTTATATCTGCCATCCTCTCTGCCACTGCAGTGCCACTCCTAGATGGGCCAGTTGTTTGTGCAGCACACTTGTGTTGCTTAGCTTACTCATACAGCCACCTCGGTGCAACGTTTTGGCATAAAAAAAATATTGTGAGGTGTGAGGTGTTCAGTATAGACTGGAAATGAGTGGAAATTAATGTTATTGAGGTTAATAATACTGTAGGATCAAAATTACCCCCAAATTCCGTGATTTTAGCAGTTTTTTTTATTTTATTTTTAAATCACCCAGATCCAAAACCAAAACGAAAACACGAAAAAGTGGTTTTGGCAAACCAATCCAGATCCAAAACACGAGGATGGAACCAGAGCCAAAACCGAAACACAAAACACGAAAAGTGCCCGCAAGTGCTACAATGCTGTAAGATCTTAAGACAAAGAAGTCCAACCCCCCCCCCCCCCCCCCCCCCCCTCCCTGCAATATGAAGCTTCTGGGGGTATAAGTAGAGCTAACCAGAGAGCTGAAGAAGAGATTATTTGACTCGAATCTAAGAAGTAATGTTCTGGTAAGGATCTTCTGCGAAACCCAATATATTGGGTTTATCTGGGACTCTGTTGCTGAGGGAGAGTCTATGCTCCTTGACTAAGAAGTAATGTTCTGGCAGGAGTATGTATTGGGAATTGTTGTGTGGAATTGGATAATAGAAGTGTGCTGAACCATTTATGACCCATTCTGTTCAATAAACCACTGTTGGTTTTTCATCTACCACTGTACCTGAGTGATTTGGAACCCGGTATCTTCACAAGGCCCATTTCCAGCAACCATCACTCCAGTGTTCTAATGGTACATTGTGTTTGCTAATCACGGTTGAAGACTAATGGATGATTAGAAAACCCTTGAAAACCCTTGTGCAATTATGTTAGCACAGCTGAAAACAGGTTTGCTCGTTAGAGAAGCTATAAAACTGGCCTTCCTTTAAGCTAGTTGAGTATCTGGAGCATCACCTTTGTGGGTTCAATTATGGGGGGTGATTCCGAGTTGTTCACTCATTATTTTTGTTTTGTACGGAGCGATTAGTCGCAAATTGCGCATGCGCATTGTACGCAGCGCGCCTGCCCCAAGTAAATTAGCACAAATGTTTGGTATTTTACTCACGGCGTAACAAAGTGTTTTCTTCGCTCTGCTGATTGTAGTGTGATTGACAGGAAGTGGGTGTTTCTGGGCGGAAACTGGACGTTTTATGGGAGTGTGCGGAAAAACGCAGACGTGCTAGTTGAAAACGCAGGAGTGTCTGCAGAAATGGGGGATTGGCTGGGCGAACGCTGGGTGTGTTTGTGACGTCAAACCAGGAACGAAAAGGACTGAGCTCGTCGCACTGGCAGAGTAAGTCTGGAGCTACTCAGAAACTGCAGGGTAATCATTACGAGAAAATTAGCGAACCCTTCATTAGCAAATCTGCTATGCTAAGATACACTCCCAGTAGGCGTAGGCTTAGCGTGTGCAATGCTAAAAGCAGCTAGTGAGCGAACAACTCGGAATCACCCCCATACTCTCAAAATAGCAGGAAAAAGAGAACTTTCATGTGAAACTCGACACTCTATTCTTGTTCTTAGAAATGAAGGCTATTCCATGCGAGAAATTACCAAGAAACTGAACATTTCCTACAGCGGTGTGTACTGCTCCCTTCAGAGAACAGCACAAATAGGCTCTAACCAGAGTAGAAAGAGAAGTGGGAAGACCCGATGCAAGATTGAGCAAGTGAGCAAGAAGACAAGTTCATTAGAGTCTCTAGTTTGAGAAATAGATGCCTCACAGGTCCTCAACTGGCAGCTTCATTAAATGGTACCCGCAAAACGCCAGTGTCAACGTCTACAGTGAAGAGGCGACTCCGGGATGCTGGCCTTCTAGGTAGAGTGGCAAAGAATAAGTCATATTTAAGACTGGCCAATAAAAGGAAAAGATTAATATGGGCAAAGGAACACAGACATTGGACAGGGGAAGATTGGAAAAAAGTGTTATGGACAGACGAATCGAAGTTTGAGGTGTTTGGATCACACAGAAGAACATTTGTGAGATGCAGAACAAGTGAAAAGATGCTGGAAGAGTGCCTGACGCCATCTGTCAAGCATGGTGGAGGTAATGTGATTGTCTGGGGCTGCTTTGGTGCTGGTAAAGTGGGAGATTTGTACAAGGTAAAAGGGATTTTAAATAAGGAAGGCTATCATTTTGCAACGCCATGCCATACCCTGTGGACAGGGCTTAATTGGAGCCAATTTCCTCCTACAATAGGACAATGACTCAAAGCACACCTCCAAACTATGCAAGAACTATTTAGGGAAGAAGCAGGCAGCTGGTATTCTGTCTGTAATTGAGTGGCCAGTGCAGTCACAAGATCTCAACCCCATTGAGCTGTTGTGGAAACAGCTTGACCGTACGGTACGCAAAAAGTAACCATCAAGCCAATCCAACTTGTGAGAGGTGCTTCAGGAAGCGTGGGGTGAAATTTCTTCAGATTACCTCAACAAATTAACAGCTAGATTGCCAAAGGTCTGCAGTGATGTAAATGCTGCAAAGGGAGCATTCTTAGACGAAAGCAAAGTCTGAAGGACAAAACTATTATTTGAAATAAAAATTAATATTTCTAACCTTGGCAATGTCTTGGCTATATGTTTTATTAACTTTGCAACTCATTTGATAAATAAAATTGAGACCCCAAAATTCTGTACGGTAGTGCATATTTATAAATATATATATATATATATATATATACTACAGTAGGTGATTCATTGTGCCCTACGGGTGCTCTTCACACCGTCGTGAGGGGCTATGCCCCCTTAACCCTTGCATGCTCTTGTGGCATGCAATAGTTGTATTATATGGAGTATTACTGCCAATTATAATTGTGTGAGTGGTTAAATATTGCACAGACAAAGGGCGTGAGATGGTTAAGGTGTCGTAGCCATTGCAATGGGGTGAACAGTGCACGCAAGGCCAGATGAATCACCTAGTAGGTGCTGTGGTTGGGGGAGTGGCGGGTGCAGGGGAGACGAGGATAGGGGAGGAGGGCTGTGGGTGCCATGGGAGGGAGATGACTGGTAGTGGGGGTGGTGCAGATGGGTGAGGGCTGGTGCAGTGATGGGGGAGGGGCGGGTGCCGCAAGTGGGGGTCCAGAGCCACCACGGGTGTTGGGGTGCCGCGGGTGGGGGAGAGGGTCCGGAGCCACCATGGGTGGTGGAGGGGGGGGGGGGGGCGGGGGTGCCACAGATAGGGCCCGAAGGTACTGCGAGTGGGGAAGGGGCGGGTAATGCTTCTCCTGATTCCCAACGCACCACATTACAGGAAAGAAGAGGCACTCAATAAACTACAGCTCCCAGCAGCCCTTAGCGCCTGAATGCTTTGGTGCTAAGGGTTGCTGGGAGCTGTAGTTTATTTAGTGCGTATACTTCCCTGTAATGCGGCACGTTGGTTCACCGGCGCTAATAATAGTGACTGGCTGGCAGAACTGACTGGCTCGCTGAATCAATGTAAAAGGTGAGAGTGCTGTGCAGTGTCAGTGTCAGCGTCCAGACATTACCCTCCATGATATCACCCACACTATCCATTACATTAGCCATCTCGGGGCTTCCAGGATGGCTGGACAGGTGCTGTGTTGCGGAGTCAGGGACTCTGGGGATCTGGGTGCGGCTGTGTTGGGGAGGCACTTCTGTGACATCACGTGCAGAAGAGGCTCCGGGGTTCAGAGAGTATGCGGCGCTGGGAGGGCTATGAAAGCCTTCCGCTGCGCCGCTTTCATACACATCTATGCTGGTGGATGCAGTAGCTTTTGTTCCACATGTGCCGCAGCTAGGGTGTGGGGATTGTTGATGCCGGAGGGGGCACATGTGCCGCAGCTAGGGTGCGGGGATTGTTGATGCCGGAGGGGGCACATGTGCCGCAGCTAGGGTGTGGGGATTGTTGATGCCGGAGGGGGCAGTCGGACTGGCAGCAGGACATATGGGGTGATTTATCACTTACACTGACATGCTGGGGGATGCCCAGCACAGGGCTAGTACGCCCTGCATGTCAGGCCGGACCCCCCCCCCCCCCCCCGCACAAGTACAAAAGCATCACACAGCGGCGATGCTCTTGTACTTGAAGAGTAACTCCGAGCCAGCGCAGCTTCTGCAGATGGCTGGGAGTTACTCATCGCTGCCTGGGTCACAGCGGCTGTGTGTGACGTCACACAGTCGCTGCGGCCCGGCCACCTCATGGTACAGCCACGCCTGCGTTGGCTGGACCACGGCCACAAAACTGGCATGCAAATGCCGCTGTGCCACCCCCTCCCACCCAGCGACCGCCTCTGCCTGTCAATCAGACAGGGGTGATCGCTAGGCAACGACAGCCGTCGACTGTCAGCCATGTGGCGACGCACTGCGGCGCCGACGCATGTGCAGTTCTGACCTGATCGCTGCACCGCAATGAACTGCAGCGAGCGATCAGGTCAGAATGACGCTGCAGTAAAAGGATTTTTTTCCCTATCTACAGCGCAGACTTTTTTATGGTCTGTACTGATTGTTGGCTCTCCAAACTTACATTGAAAGTATAGGAAAGGGGGCATGGCCATGCCACTGTAACCATTACCACGCCCCTTTTTTGAATTTGTAGCGTTTTTTATGTGTAAATTGTTGGAGGGTGTGTTGCTGCAGATGCATTGGGCCTATTTTGGGGTGTGGAGCTGGAGCTGCAGCTCCATCAGCCCCATTGTTAATGGTTGATGCTAGATTCAAGTTGGCTAAGGGACCTATTCCGTCAGGTGGAGGAGCCATGACACAAGGGGGAGGAGCTAGGCCAGCGGGATAGTTTCTCTACTATCCACGCCACCAACTATTACCTTTAGTAATCAGGTGGTGACTTTTTGGGTACCTTGTTCGGCCATAGCTCCTCCCCCTGGTGATGTGTCTCCTCCCCTAGGTACGCCCGAAGGTACCTTCTCCCACTCCGATATAGAATCAACCCATTGTTAATCCTGCTCTGGGAGCACATAGCAGCCAAAGGACAGAGCCTCCCATTGGATGTAACCTGTGTGGGAAGGCGTTTTCTCGCCCAATCAGCTGTGGACTGGGTGTGATAGACTTGCTGCTAACCCAATGAGAGCTCCTAGCCACGCCCAACATTAGCCACACAGTCACAGAGTGACAAATCTGGGAAATTTTATATGTATATGTATATATATATATTAGTGATTCGGTTTTACTCGGTTTTGCTCGGTTCTCAATATGGCATCTTATTGGCTATCCAAAACACGTGACATCCGTGAGCCAATAAGATGCCGTTTTGAGAACCGAGCAAAACCGAATCGGCTCATCACTAATAAATATATATATATACATATATATATATATATATATATATATATACACACACACACATTTACATATATAATTATATGAAATGGAAGTAGTCTCGCCTATTAATGCCAAAAGAAATTAGTTTTTATATACACACTAGGTGATTCATCGCGCCCTACGGGCGCTCTTCACACCGTCGTAAGGGGCTACGCCCCCGTAATCTCTACTGAAAATTGACGGTGTAGAATAGTAGTTGTATATTTTGTATTGGTGGAATGGGAATTTTGTTTGTGGGTAAATATAGTATGCCAAAAGGGAATGTGATGATGAATGGGGTGCAGGGCCTTGTGAGTGGGTGAACAGAGGTTATTGAGGCTTATGGTGAGGGGCACAGGATGTATGTGATAGTTTGTATAGGGTTTTTATGTGGAGTCTGGAGCCTGTTGAAGGGAGAGTGGTGGGTGGAGTGGTGGTTGTGAGCGGTAATTGGTGTGGGCTGTGGATGATGAGGCTGGATTGTGGATGGGTGTCGTTGGGTGTGTATGCTTGGGGCTAGCAGTGATGGATGGTGTAGGGAACAGGAGACTTAGGATTTGGTGGAGTAGTGGGTGTGGGGTCCAAGGGGATGGTGGAGGGTGTTGTAAGGTGTCATGGGTGGTTGAGTGACACATGGCCACTGTGGGTGGATATTGGGGGTGAGGTGTGTGTAGGGGAGGGCGTAAGTGGATGTGGAAGGCTGTGTAGAAGTGTGTGGGGTGTTGGCGGGGTGGTGTATTAGTGTTAGATGGGTGGTAGGTATGGTGTAGATTTGTGGGGGGGGGTTTCTAGTGCGGTGCGATGAGGGTTGGCCAGGTGGCTGTGTTGTTGTGTGTGGGGAAGAGTCTGGTGCAGGTGTGTAGCGATGCAGTAGTTGTGTTATGATGTAGGGATTGACAGCTTTTGGGGGTGGATGGTGTTGAAGATGGTGCGTGTGGAAGATGTTTGGTTGTAAAAGTGGCCTGTGGCTGGGTTCTTGGTTTGCAGGTGTGTAAAATGTGGTCTGAACATGGTTCCTACTGGTAGAGGGTTGACTGAGGGGCCTTTGGAAATGGGGTAGGGGAATGGAAGTGGTGTGTGTTGACTGCAAAATGTGTGGTGGAAGGTAGGTTGACAGAGGGTGCAGCGTATGGCAGAGGTGGTAGGTGCTGGTAGGTGGGGGATGGGCAGGGCCATGGGTTGTAAGTATTATTGTTTGCTTGGTGTTGTGATGGATTGGGTAGGGTGGTGAAGGTGTTGTGGATGGTGGAGTGCAGTTTGGTAGGGGTAGGGGGATTGTGCTAGGTGAGAGAAAGATGGTGTGGGTGGTGGATGTCCGGCTGTAGACAGGGGTGTGGATGTTGTCCAGTGTGTGTATATGTTGTGCCCTAGGGGTGAGTGGTCATGGCTGGTTGAGGTTTACCTGTGTTGTGTGTTATTTTTGGGGAGGGTATTGTGAGGTGTGCTGTGGTGGTGTTTTTGGGTGAGTGGTGTGTGGAGGTGGTGAAAGTTTTGTTGAAAATGGAGTGGTGGAGGGGTGGTGTATTTGTGAAAGGTGTTTGCTAGGTATGGGGCAACTGTGTTTTGGTGGTGGGCTTGTGAGGTGGTGTTGGAGAGGCAGGTGCATTGTTGTTGCCGGTGTGGTTTAGTGAGGTGGAGTTGTGTTAACGTGTGGCTGTGGGACTGCAATGTAGGTTGTGACAGCTTGTTGGGTATGGTCGAGGGGGTGCATAGGTGCTGTAGTTGGGTAAAGTTAGGTGGATTAGGGCTACGGACATAGTTATGTGAGCTGTTTAGTGATGTGTTGTGATAGGGTTTGTTGAGGTTGGCAAAAGTGGTGTTGTTTTGGTAGTGGTGGTAGGGTGGGTTAAGTGGATTGTTTGGAGTGGGGATGTAATTGTGTGGGTAGTGGTTATTGGGAAGCGTTGCGGAAGGTGGATGGGTAATGTATAGTTGGTGTGGGCTTGGGGGGAGGGATGGGTGAGCAGGCAGGAGGTGTTAAAGTTGTAGGAGTTGTGGCTGTGTGGGCCAGGGGGATGGGTGACTGTGTGTGAAGGTGGCATTGGGGTGTGGTTTAACATGGGTTATGTGGGTGGATGATGGGCGTTTGGGTTGTATGTATTATTGTTTGGTTGTTGATGTGATGGATTGGGTCGGGTGGTGAAGGTGGTGTGGATGGTGGAGTGGTGTTTGGCAGGGGTAGGGTGAGGGCAAGATGGTGTGGGTCGTGGATGTCCAGGTGTGGTCAGGGTTGTGGATGGTGTCCGGTGTCTGTATATGTTGTGTCCTAGGGGTGAGTGATCATGGGTGGGTGAGGTTTACATGTGCTCTGTGTTATTTTGGGGTAGGGTATTGTGAGGTTTGGTGTGGGCAGTGGTGGTGTTTTTGTGTGAGTGGGGTGTGGCGATTGGTAAAGTTGTGTTGTGGAAAATGGGTTGGTGGAGGGGTGGTGTACTTGTGAAAGGTGTGTGTTAGGTATGGGGGTAGTGTGTTTGGGTGGTGGGCTTGCGAGGTGCTGTGGGTGTTGGAGAGGCAGAGGCATTGTTGTTGCGGGTGTGGTTTAGTGAGGTGGAGTTGTGTTAACGTGTGGCTGTGGGAGTGCGATGTAGGTTGTGACAGCTTGTGGGGAGGGATGGTGGTGAGGTTTTGTTTGGGGTGTGTTTGTGGTTATAGAAGGGGACATGTGGATGGGTTTGCTATTGTAGAGGTGTAGTGTAAAATGGCCTATGTAGGTGTGTAGTCAGTGGTGGCGTTTGTCCTGTGTGGAGGCTGTGAATGTTTGAAACTGAAGGGAGTGTGTGTGTGTGTGTGTGTGTGTGTGTGTGTGTGTGTGTGTGTGTGTGTGTGTGTGTGTGTGTGTGTGTGTGTGTGTGTGTGTGTTTTGGAGTATGGTGGGATTTAAATGGAGTTTTAGTGTATGGTAGAGGGGGTGCATAGGTGCTGTACTTGTGTACATGTAGGTGGATTAGGGGTAGGGGCATAGTAGGTATGAGTTGTGTTTTGTGGTGTCTTGTGATCGGGATTGTGCAGAGTGAGGGAAGTTGTGTGGTTTTTGGAGTGGTGGTAGGAAGGGTTAAGTGGATTATTAGAAGTAGGGCTGTAATTATGTGGGTAGTGCATGTGGTTGCTTGTAGGGTAGACGGGTAGTGTTGTGGGGTAACTGTTGTTGTGATGGTTTGACCTAATGCGTGTTTAGGCTCAGAGTGTGTACATGGTGGGTGTTGTATTTATTGCATGCTGCATTGTGGAGGGGGGTGAAGGAACAGTGTTTGGTGGTTGTTTTTTTTTGGAAGGGGTACATAGATTGTGCAGGGTGTAGAGAAAATGGTGTGGTTGATGGGTGACCAGAGTGTAGCTGGACGGTGGATGTGGTCTGGCCAGTGTATGAGTTGGCATAAAGGTGAGGGGTGGGTGAGGTGTTAGGAGGTGTAGTAGTTGGTGGAGTTGTACGTGTGGGCTGTAGTGTGAGTTTGTTGGAACGTGGCATGGCTGTGGGTTTTCTGCATAGGGTGCTTTGTGTAGGGTATTGTGGTGTGTGGCTTGTAGGTTGGGGGGGAGGAGCTGCAATTGGCATGTTGGTGCTTGTAGGTGAGACGGGTACTGTTGTGGGCCAATTGTTGTTGTGATGGTTTGACAGAATCCATGGGCTGTGTAGAGCGGGAGGTGGGTGTGTGGTAGGGGTAGGGTGGTGTTGGGCTGGATTGTGGCGGGTGTGGAAGGGAATGTGGGTGGAGGAGTGTTATTTTGGAGGGGTACGTGGTTGTGTGTGTGGGTTAATAAAAAGTGGTGTGTACTGATGTATGGTGGTTGTGTAATAGCGCGGGGGTGGGTAGCTGCCTTTATATGTATTGGTCTAGGGGTGAGGGATGGGGGTGGTGACAGGACGTGCAGTGTGTGATGGAGTTGTGGTTGTGGGTGTTAGGGGGATGGAGTTGGAGGTGTGCATGGGTGGAGTGTGTCGACATGTGATGGATGGGTGGATGGTAGTGGGTTTTGTAGGGGTTCGTGTGTGTGCATAGAAGGGGGGGCAGTTGTTGAATTTAGAGTGTTTTTTTGGTGTAGACGGTGCGGCTGCAAGGCGAGAGATGGATTGTGCGGAGGGTGGCTTAGCGGCGGTGCGGGCTGCGGCTGTCTGGCCGTGCGTGGTGTGGACGGTGTGTCCCGTTGGTGGTGGTGGGTTTGTGTGGCTGACGGGAGGGGGTGGTGTTGCCTGCGGCTGTCTGGGAGGCCGTTTTGCGGACAGCGGGGCCCGTGCAGCGTGTCTGGATGTGGGAGGTGTTGCTGGGGTTGTGCGGGTGGGCTTGGTGCTGTGGGCTTAGGTTTCCCAGTGTGTGTGCTGGTCCGTTATGCGGACGTGGGGTCCGGAGTTGGCAGGGGCGTCAGTGACTGCAATTTGGAGCTGGTGCAGGGGTATTGTGGAGGGTGGGTTTGGGGGTGTGGGGGAATCAAGGGATGGCTCCATGGTGTGGTGGGTCCGTTCCCTGGTGGCTTCTGTGTGGGGATGGTGGGTGAATTCAATGGCTGCTGCTCCCGTTCTGCTAAGTGGTGTGCTGGGACTGTCAGGAGCTGCTAACTCCACCCAGCATTAGAAAGCCAGGCACAGAGTCACAGGGCTAATATATAGGAGATGTGCTGGGAGGATTCAGAAACCACTTATCTCTAAAGTGCAATATGGGGGGGAGGAAAGGGATGGGGGAAACTTGAGCACAGGTGGTGAGATATAATATACCGCTGAATTAATTGGAAAAACCACAATAGTTTGAAATTACGTCCTTTACTGAAGGGTACTATAACAATAACTCATGTGGAGGTGCACCCCTGAGAGTAAGCAATAGTGTACCAAAAAAGAAGAAAAAGAGACTCTCGGTTTTTGGGGGGCACTCATTGAAAGATATTATATAAAATATAACTTTTATTGATTATCATTAAAAAAATGTTGCCACAAACCAAGACTAGGACATGAACATGTACACATAAATACCAGAATTCACAAAAAAAAAAAAAAAAACACGCCTAAATGTACGCGTGGTATGAACACACCGTGGGGAGATACACGTGACCTGTTCAGGGTCAATGTTATTGATCCTGACAATAGTTCCTGCAATAATAAGCATTGACAGTCCCCTAACAAGAGGAGACAAATTGTAGGATGATATAGTCGGCTGAAACAAGAAGCGGTAGCCCTATAGATAGATTTACCATAAATTTCAGCCTGTTGTAATGGATGCTACTGGCGTAGAATATAAGTAACAATAATAGTGTTGATTAAATGATTAGTATGTGTCCAAGTTTCATAGCACATACAATCTCCCCATCGATTGCATATCATATGTTCCCTTAGAGAGGTAGTAGCGAAATATTCTAATAATTATTCAAGATCTAGGATATAAATCTCCATAATATGAGTAAAAACTGATCCTGTAATTGTCTTAGTGCAAATACTATTGATTGTCTCAGTGCAGTGTACCGGTAAGCCTATTATAAGTAGAATTGGTAATTTCTTGGTAAAAATGTCCACTATATATAACACCCTGATCCGCGTCTCAGGTATTGGCAGGTTATTGCTGATTGAATTTGTTGTCTGGGCAGAAAATAAGAATTTACTTACCGATAATTCTATTTCTCGTAGTCCGTAGTGGATGCTGGGAACTCCGTAAGGACCATGGGGAATAGCGGCACCGCAGGAGACTGGGCACAAAAGTAAAGCTTTAGGACTACCTGGTGTGCACTGGCTCCTCCCCCTATGACCCTCCTCCAAGCCTCAGTTAGGATACTGTGCCCGGACGACCGTACACAATAAGGAAGGATTTTGAATCCCGGGTAAGACTCATACCAGCCACACCAATCACACCGTACAACCTGTGATCTGAACCCAGTTAACAGCATGATAACAGAGGAGCCTCTGAAAAGATGGCTCACAACAATAATAACCCGATTTTTGTAACAATAACTATGTACAAGTATTGCAGACAATCCGCACTTGGGATGGGCGCCCAGCATCCACTACGGACTACGAGAAATAGAATTATCGGTAAGTAAATTCTTATTTTCTCTGACGTCCTAGTGGATGCTGGGAACTCCGTAAGGACCATGGGGATTATACCAAAGCTCCCAAATGGGCGGGAGAGTGCGGATGACTCTGCAGCACCGAATGAGAGAACTCCAGGTCCTCCTCAGCCAGGGTATCAAATTTGTAGAATTTAGCAAACGTGTTTGCCCCTGACCAAGTAGCTGCTCGGCAAAGTTGTAAAGCCGAGACCCCTCGGGCAGCCGCCCAAGATGAGCCCACCTTCCTTGTGGAATGGGCTTTTACAGATTTTGGCTGTGGCAGGCCTGCCACAGAATGTGCAAGCTGAATTGTACTACAAATCCAACGAGCAATAGTCTGCTTAGAAGCAGGAGCACCCAGCTTGTTGGGTGCATACAGGATAAACAGCGAGTCAGATTTTCTGACTCCAGCCGTCCTGGAAACATATATTTTCAGGGCCCTGACTACGTCCAGCAACTTGGAGTCCTCCAAGTCCCTAGTAGCCGCAGGTACCACAATAGGCTGGTTCAAGTGAAACGCTGAAACCACCTTAGGGAGAAATTGAGGACGAGTCCTCAATTCTGCCCTGTCCGTATGAAAAATTAGGTAAGGGCTTTTATAGGATAAAGCCGCCAATTCTGAGACACGCCTGGCTGAAGCCAGGGCCAACAGCATTACCACTTTCCATGTGAGATATTTTAAGTCCACAGTGGTGAGTGGTTCAAACCAATGTGATTTTAGGAACCGCAAAACTACATTGAGATCCCAAGGTGCCACTGGAGGCACAAAAGGAGGCTGTATATGCAGTACCCCCTTGACAAACGTCTGAACTTCAGGAACTGAAGCCAGTTCTTTCTGGAAGAAAATCGACAGGGCCGAAATTTGAACCTTAATGGACCCTAATTTTAGGCCCATAGACAGTCCTGTTTGCAGGAAATGCAGGAAACGACCCAGTTGAAATTCCTCTGTAGGGGCCTTCCTGGCCTCGCACCACGCAACATATTTACGCCAAATACGGTGATAATGCTGTACGGTTACATCCTTCCTGGCTTTGATCAGGGTAGGGATGACTTCATCCGGAATGCCTTTTTCCTTCAGGATCCGGCGTTCAACCGCCATGCCGTCAAACGCAGCCGCGGTAAGTCTTGGAACAGACAGGGTCCCTGCTGGAGCAGGTCCCTTCTTAGAGGTAGAGGCCACGGGTCCTCTGTGAGCATCTCTTGAAGTTCCGGGTACCAAGTCCTTCTTGGCCAATCCGGAGCCACGAGTATAGTCCTTACTCCTCTCCTTCTTATGATTCTCAGTACCTTGGGTATGAGAGGCAGAGGAGGGAACACATACACTGACTGGTACACCCACGGTGTTACCAGATCGTCCACAGCTATTGCCTGAGGGTCCCTTGACCTGGCGCAATACCTGTCTAGTTTTTTGTTGAGGCGGGACGCCATCATGTCCACCTTTGGTTTTTCCCAACGGTTCACAATCATGTGGAAGACTTCTGGGTGAAGTCCCCACTCTCCCGGGTGGAGGTCGTGTCTGCTGAGGAAGTCTGCTTCCCAGTTGTCCACTCCCGGAATGAACACTGCTGACAGTGCTATCACATGATTTTCCGCCCAGCGTAGAATCCTTGCAACTTCTGCCATTGCCCTCCTGCTTCTTGTGCCGCCCTGTCTGTTTACGTGGGCGATTGCCGTGATGTTGTCTGACTGGATCAGCACCGGCTGACCTTGAAGCAGAGGTCTTGCTAGGCTTAGAGCATTGTAGATGGCCCTTAGCTCCAGGATATTTATGTGAAGTGATGTCTCCAGGCTTGACCACAAGCCCTGGAAATTTCTTCCCTGTGTAACTGCTCCCCAGCCTCTCAGGCTGGCATCCGTGGTCACCAGGACCCAGTCCTGAATGCCGAATCTGCGGCCCTCTAGAAGATGAGCACTCTGCAACCACCACAGGAGAGACACCCTTGTCCTTGGTGACAAGATTATCCGCTGATGCATCTGAAGATGCGACTCGGACCATTTGTCTAGCAGATCCCACTGGAAGGTTCTTGCGTGGAATCTGCCGAATTGGATTGCTTCGTAAGAAGTCACCATCTTTCCCAGGACTCTTGTGCATTGATGCACTGAGACTTGGCCTGGTTTTAGGAGATTTCTGACTAGTTCGGATAACTCCCTGGCTTTCTCCTCCGGAAGAAACACCTTTTTTTTTTTTTGGACTGTGTCCAGGATCATCCCTAGGAATAGAAGTCGTGTCGTCGGGATCAGCTGCGATTTTGGAATATTGAGAATCCAACCGTGCTGGCGCAGCACTATCTGAGATAGTGCTACTCCGACTTCCAACTGTTCCCTGGATCTTGCCCTTATCAGAAGATCGTCCAAGTAAGGGATAACTAAAACTCCCTTCCTTCGAAGGAGTTTCATCATTTCGGCCATTACCTTGGTAAAGACCCGGGGTGCCGTGGACAATCCAAACGGCAGCGTCTGAAACTGATAGTGACAGTTCTGTACCACAAACCTGAGGTACCCTTGGTGAGAAGGGTAAATTGGGACATGTAGGTAAGCATCTTTGATGTCCAGAGACACCATATAGTCCCCTTCTTCCAGGTTTGCAATCACTGCTCTGAGTGACTCCATCTTGAATTTGAACCTTTGTATGTAAGTGTTCAAGGATTTTAGGTTTAAAATTGGTCTCACCGAGCCGTCCGGCTTCGGTACCACAAATAGTGTGGAATAGTACCCCTTTCCCTGTTGTAGGAGGGGTACCTTGATTATCACCTGCTGGGAATATAGCTTGTGAATGGCTTCCAATACTGCCTCCCTGTCTGAGGGAGACGTCGGTAAAGCAGACTTTAGAAAACGGCGAGGGGGAGACGTCTCGAATTCCAATTTGTACCCCTGAGATACCACCTGAAGGATCCATGGGTCCACTTGCGAGTGGGCCCACTGCGCACTGAACTTCTTGAGACGGGCCCCCACCGTGCCTGAGTCCGCTTGTAAAGCCCCAGCGTCATGCTGAGGACTTTGCGGAGGCGGAAGAGGGCTTTTGTTCCTGGGAACTGGCTGTTTGTTGCAGCCTTTTTCCTCTCCCTCTGCCACGGGGCAGAAATGAGGCGCCTTTTGCCCGCTTGCCCTTATGGGGCCGAAAGGACTGCGCCTGATAATACGGCGTCTTCTTAGGTTGAGAAGCTACCTGGGGTAAAAATGTGGATTTTCCAGCAGTTGCCGTGGCTACCAGGTCTGATAGACCTACCCCAAATAACTCCTCCCCCTTATAAGGCAATACTTCCATGTGCCTTTTAGAATCCGCATCACCTGACCACTGCCGCGTCCATAAACCTCTTCTTGCAGAAATGGACAGCGCGCTAACTCTTGATGCCAGTCGGCAAATATCCCTCTGTGCATCACGCATATATAGAAATGCATCCTTCAAATGCTCTATAGTCAGTAATATACTGTCCCTATCTAGGGTATCAATATTTTCAGTCAGGGAATCCGACCACGCCAGGCCCGCACTGCACATCCAGGCTGAGGCGATTGCTGGTCGCAGTATAACACCCGTGTGAGTGTATATACATTTTAGGATATTCTCCAGCTTTCTATCGGCAGGTTCCTTTAGGGCGGCCGTATCAGGAGAAGGTAGTGCTACCTGTTTAGACAAGCGTGTGAGCGCTTTATCCACCCTAGAGGGTGTTTCCCAACGTGCCCTATCCTCTGGCGGGAAAGGGTACGATGCCAATAACCTTTTAGGAATTATCAGTTTTTTATCGGGGGAAACCCACGCCTCATCACACACTTCATTTATCAGAGATATGCAATACATTTTTTATTGCTTCAATCATGTAACGTGTGGCCCTAGTGGAAGTCACGTTTGTCTCCTCATCATCGACACTGGAGTCAGTATCCGTGTCTGTGTCTGCCATTTGAGGTAACGGGCGTTTTAAAGCCCCTGATGGCGTTTGAGACCCCTGGACAGGCACAAGCTGAGTAGCCGGCTGTCTCATGTCGTCAACTGTCTGTCGTAAAGAGCTGACACTGTCACGCAATTCCTTCCATAAGCTCATCCACTCAGGTGTCGACTCCCTAGGGGGTGACAACTCTATAATAGGCAATTGCTCCGCCTCCATCTCATTTTCCTCCTCAAACATGTCGACACAATCGTACCGACACACCGCACACACACAGGGAATGCTCTGATAGAGGACAGGACCCCACTAGCCCTTTGGGGAGACAGAGGGAGAGTATGCCAGCACACACCAGAGCGCTATATATAGACAGGAATACCACTATAAAATGTGCTTTTCCCTTTATAGCTGCTGTTAGTATTAAAACTGCGCCAAATTAGTGCCCCCCTCTCTTTTTTACCCTTTTCTGTAGTGCAGGACTGCAGGGGAGAGTCAGGGAGACGTCCTTCCAGCGGAGCTGTGATGGAAAATGGCGCCCGTGTGCTGAGGAGATAGGCTCCGCCCCCTTCTCGGCAGCCTTTTCTCCCGCTTTTTGGTGAGTTCTGGCAGGGGTTAAAATACATCCATATAGCCCTGGGGGTTATATGTGGTGTATTTATGCCAGCCAAGGTGTTTACATTGCTGCTCAGGGCGCCCCCCCCCTAGCGCCCTGCACCCTCAGTGTGAAGTGTGCCTGAGTAACAATGGCGCACAGCTGCAGTGCTGTGCGCTACCTTGTTGAAGACTGATGTCTTCTGCCGCCGATTTTTCCGGACCTCTTCTTGCTTCTGGCTCTGTAAGGGGGCCGGCGGCGCGGCTCTGGGACCGAGCTCCGAGGCTGGGCCTGTGTTCGGTCCCTCTGGAGCTAATGGTGTCCAGTAGCCTAAGAAGCCCAAGCTGGCTGCAAGCAGGCAGGTTCGCTTCTTCTCCCCTTAGTCCCTCGATGCAGTGAGCCTGTTGCCAGCAGGTCTCACTGAAAATAAAAAACCTAAAACTAAACTTTCACTAAGAAGCTCAGGAGAGCCCCTAGTGTGCACCCTTCTCGGCCGGGCACAAAAATCTAACTGAGGCTTGGAGGAGGGTCATAGGGGGAGGAGCCAGTGCACACCGGGTAGTCCTAAAGCTTTACTTTTGTGCCCAGTCTCCTGCGGAGCCGCTATTCCCCATGGTCCTTACGGAGTTCCCAGCATCCACTAGGACGTCAGAGAAATATCTAGTATGCCTCAAGAACACACTGTAGCAATAAATGTATCAATCTTGCTCCTCGTATGTAACCATCATATTGATATTCAGAAATCAGTATAACAGGGTATACATCTAACATATCCTCTAATACGTGTATGTAAAAAGATGGCTTAAAGAGGTAAGGAGCATATGAATGAGCTGGTACAAATTGCAGAAAAGGCACTCCTATCATTGATGCAGTGCGGTGGCTTCTGTTTACTGTGTGACATGCATTAATACAGTAAATGAGCGTGTCCCATCCATAGGCGTGCGCAGCTAATTTTATTAGGGGGTGCACCGCCCAGGGACATGTCTAGCACTTACATTCTCTCAGTAAAGTAACATGGCGTAATCTAATTTCTCCCTAGTTATTAATTATACAAGTAGATATAATACACCGCAGAGAAATAAAATTAAACATAATTGTGCGACCACCGGCCGGTACTGACTGTCCGCTACGGAATAACCCTGAGTCCTAGCTGCCGCTGCACCCTACCGCTGCTTACGCTTACTCAACCTATCCCTGACCCAGTGGTGGAACTAGAGAGTGGTGGACCTAGGTGCATATACATTCCACCCCCCTTCCCCACCATCACCAACCCTTGCACCCCCCAGCACCTACACCCTGATTTTGAGTGGGCCATCCTGAAAAGTACGGGGGATTTACGGGGCCAAACGTTTGAGTTTTTACATAACACAAGTTACATTTAAAATGTACACATGTGCCATAAGAGCCACATCTGCCTCTTTCTATGCCATTAGATCCCACCTCCTCTGCAGGATACCAGCATTTGTCACATATGTCCCCGTGCTCACCAGCTACTGACATTAGTGCCCCTTATTCACATTACGCCACACAGTATGAGCCGAAATTCACGTGATGCCACACAGTATGAGCCGAAATTCACATTACACCAAACAGTATGAGCTGAAATTCACATCATGCCACACAGTATGAGCTGAAATTCACATTATGCCACACAGTATGAGCCAAAATTCACATAATGCCACACAGTATGAGCCGAAAATCATATTACGCCACACATTATGAGCCAAAATTTATATTACGCCACACAGTATGAGCCAAAATTTATATTACGCCACACAGTATGAGCCAAAAATCATATTACGCCACACATTATGAGCCAAAATTTATATTACGCCACACAGTATGAGCCAAAAATCATATTACGCCACACAGTATGAGCCGAAATTTATATTACGCCACACAGTATGACCCGAAATTTATATTACGCCACACAGTATGAGCCAAAAATCATATTACGCCACGCAGTATGAGCCAAAAATCATATTACGCCACACAGTATGAGCCGAAATTCATATTACGCCACACAGTATGAGCCGAAATGTATATTACGCCACACAGTATGAGCCAAAAATCATATTACGCCACACAGTATGAGCCGAAATTCATATTACGCCACACAGCACGTGCCTTGGGTAACTTATGGCAAATTCACCACTGGTAGCATAAGTATGGCTGCAAGAAAAAAAAAATTTATACTTCCAATAATGATGTCACATTCATATTATATTATTTATTATTATCTTTCCCCTTTTTTCTTCATAGGATCTCTAATACTTGTATGTATGATGATAGGGAAGGATATTGATAAATTTGGCTATTGGTAATGGAACTCACAATATTAGAAACAGTGACTTACTGTCCATCTCGGTGACAGAGTCTCTGTTGAACTGCCCCAGCAGAATGTGTCCTCCAGCGACAGCTCCGAGTCCCCATGAGAGGAACACTGGCTGTGGCTTGGCTGCACCCTAAGATTGAGACTGAGCGCGGGCAGGAGGAGAGCGCGACGGCTGGGAGGAGAGCATGGGCGGACGCACGCTGTGATATAATCACATCAGATGACTTCAGTTTCCCCCTGTGAGGCCGCCGGCACCGGCACGTAAAGTACACTAAGCACTGTCAGCGTTTATTAGCGGGCGCCGGGCGCAGCGGTAGGGGGAGGCACAGCAATGAGCTGCAGGCTTGGCTATCACTGTGCTGTAGCAGGCAGCGTGCGAGGTGCCGGACATTAGGGGGTGCCTGTGCGCACCAGGCACCCCCCGTGCGCACGCCTATGGTCCCATCTGCACCTAAGGGTTGGAAACAGAGAGAATGCTTCTGCTTTTGAAAAGATCACCCTCGGGCACCCTGATGTAACAGCGCAGGGGGTCCTCTGAGTTCTCCTTATGACAATGAGAGAGCATCGAAAAAAGATTTAAGAAACATAGTATCAATAAGATGAAAATAAAGAGCACCAATCCTCTTTTCAATGTATGCTGCTTCCTTGCATATGTGTATACATTGATGCCAGGTGAGCGGTACCTTCCTTACGCCTATAGTGCCTGGAAGAAAGTAGTTAGGTGACAGTGCTGGGACCCTAATGGTAGTAACGGTCCTGATGCCGCAAGGTATTGCAGGACCCGTTACCCACCATGCGGTCCCGCCGGTTGTCACTCGAAATGAAAAGTACCTGAGAGTACGCATGGATGTCAGGGTGTACTGCTCCGGCTGCACTGCACTGCAATTTGATGCACTGATCGTGCCTAGTTATGATAAGGGCAAGGTGTTTATGCCACACACTTGTGTCACTTAGCTGAGTCATACAGCTACCTCATTGCACCTCTTTTTCCTGCGACTTGTCAATGCCAATCATAATTGTACATACCGCATATAATGTTGCTCACAGTATGTGCACAGGAATTATATATATATATATATATATATATATATATAAGTAGCGGATCTTGCCACGGGCAAGCAGGACTTTTGCCTGGGGCGCCGCCTTCCATGGCAAGATCCGCTGCTGCTGTGCCCCCCGCGGCCCGCTCTGTCCCGCTGCCGCTGCCCGCTGTGAAGGGAATTAGACACATAGCGTCTAGTTTCCCTTCGTGGAGAGTACCTTTGCTGTGCGGTGCACGATGACGTCATCGCGCACCGCACATCATTTCAGCTGCGCTACTACTGTACAGGGGGCGTAACTGAAATTATGTGAAGCCACGCCCCTATTGCCCGCCCGGGGCGCAAAAAGCCCCAGAACCTGCCCTGATCTATATATATATAATTAAGGTTGTTTTTCAAAGAGCGCTCTGATTGGATTGTATATAAGTGTTCACACTGTAACATTCAAAGTTGAATATATCTTAAGAGTGAAGAGGATGGATTAATAACACCTTATGTATAAGTACACCCAATAGATTTTGACATGTATTAAAAACATTTTTTTAATAATAAAACATGATTAAAAAATGTATCATATTTTTGGATCTGGATCCCCGCTCGTGTTTTGGATCTGGATTGGATTTGCCAAAACCACCCTTTTGGGTTTTGGTCTTGGCTTTAGTTCTAGATGATTTTTGAAAAAACATAAAACCACCTAAAATCACAGAATTTGTGGGTAATTTTGATCCTACGGTATTATTAACCTCAATAACATTCATTTTCACTTATTTCCAGTCTATTCTGAACACCTCACACCTCACAATATTGTTTTTAGACCAAAAGGATGCACCGAGGTTGCTGGATGACTAAGCTAAGCGACACAAGTGTGCGGCACAAACACCTGGTCCATCTAGGAGTGGCACTGCAGTGTCAGTCAGGATGGCAGTTTTAAACACTAGGCCCCAAACAGCACATAATGCAAAGAAGAAAAAGAGGTGCAATGAGGTTGCTGGATGACTTAGCTAAGTGATCCAAGTTGGCGGCACAAACACCTGGCCCATCTAGGAGTGGTACTGCAGTGGCAGACAGGATGGCATTTTTAAAAACTAGGCACCAAAGAGCACATGATGCAAAGAAAAAAAAGAGGTACAATGAGGTCGCTGGATGACTAAGCTAAGCGACACAAGTGGGTTGCACAAACACCTGGCCCATTTAGGAGTGGCACTCAGTGGCTGGATGTCGAAAGTGGCCCACAATTTTTTAGCCCACCGACAACATCTCCTGCACACCTCTGTCATTTAAAAAAAAATTCTGCACCACCAAATTAATTGTATATGCAAAACATGGGACATGCTATAATTTGCCCAGAAGTAATTCATGCATAATATTGGTGGCGTTGTCCGATATCACAAATCCCCAGGAGAGTCTAAGTGGGGTAATCCATTGTGTGATGATGACCCTCAGTTTCCGTAAGAGGTTATCAGATGTGTACCCATTACGGAAACTGGTGATACACAGCGTAGCCTGCCTAGGAACGAGCTGCCATTTGCGAGATGCTGCTACTGGTGCCGCTGCTGTTGTTGATGCTGGAGGCAATACATCTACCCAGTTGGCTGTCGCAGTCATGTAGTCCTGCTCCACTTGTCCACATGTCCGTGGTTAAGTGGACACTGGGTACAACCGCATTTTCAGGACACTGAGGACACTTTTCTTAATGTCCCTGTACAGTCCGGGAATCGCTTTCCTAGTGAAGTGGAATCTACATGGGATTTGGTACTGGGGACACACTACCTCCATAAATTGTCTAAATCCCACTACACTAATGGCGAATACCGGGCGTATGTCTAACACCAATATAGCTGTCAAGGCCACAGTTATCCGATTTACAACAGGATGACTGCTGTCATATTTCCTCTTCCTCGCAAAGAACTGTTGGACAGTAAATTGCTTAGTTGAAGTAGTACAAGTGGTTTTCCGACTTCCCCTCTGGGATGACGATCGACTCCCAGCAGCAACAACAGCAGCAGCAGGAATAGGAGGAAGTGGTTATTGATGTTTCCCTATTTTATCCTCCAAATTTTGTTCTCCATTATTTTTCTGGAGTTATATAACAATATGCGGCACAGGAGAGCGTACCCCTAAACTACATACACACGGCAAACCCTGTAAAACTTATTTGGATAATTATAATAACTCTTTTATTTGGAGTTATTATAATAATATGCAGCACAGGTGAGCGTACCCTTAAACCACACACACAGGGCAAACCCTGTAAAAACTATTTTGATAATAATAACCCTTTTATTTGGAGTTATTATAAAAATATGCAGCACAGGCGAGTGTACCCCTAAACCACACACACACACGGCAAAGCCTGTAAAAATCATTTGGATAATAATAACCCTTTTAGTTGGAGTTATTATAATAACATGCAGCACAGGCGAGCATACCCCTACACCACACAGGGCAACCCCTGTACAAATTATTTGGATTAAATATTAATAACACCATTATTTGGAGTAAATAATATACAGCACAGGACACTACCACTGGACTTATGGCAGCACAGGACGCCACCACTGGAGTGACTCTACTGATGCAGTACAGGACACCACCACTGGACTGATGCAGTACAAGACAGCATCACTGGCCTGGACTTAAACAGCAGCACTGGACTGATGCAGCACAAGACACCACCACTGGATTGATGCAGCACAAGACAGCACCACTGGAATGATACAAAGGAGCAGCGCGCCACGCAACAGACACTGAGGAGACACGTCCTCCTACTATACTCTCCAGGACTGGAGTGAAAATGGTGGCGATGCGCGGCTGTTTATATGGAATCCAAATCCCGCGAGAATCTAACAGCGGGATGATGACATTTTACCTCGTTCTGGTTTCCGAGACTGGCGGGAAGTCCCGAGCCGGGCACGGATCCGGACTAGGAGAGTGAAGTTCGGGGGGGTTTGATTCTCTGAGAACCAAACCAGCCCGTCCCTAATTATTTTACAACAAAAGATGTCAACAACAACCAAAAAGGGCTTTTGTGCCGATTCACTTTTGTTTGTGAAGTATTAATAAAGCATTCACTATATGCATTTAGTCTGTGGCGACTTCTTCAGGAGTGTTGATTTTCAAAATGATTGAATTTTCATGATTTGATGATAGGAATGATTCTGATTCTCAGATGATAAATAATAAATAGGTTGCACAAATAGCAATTCTCCAGATTAGGTGATGCACTTGAACTCCAGACCATACAGAGGTGACTGAACGCTGCTGGTTTACAGATGGGTCCACATTTATCTTGACCTTTAATAGGATTAACTGAGACTGGCCAATCAGACTTAATCTCCTGCTGTAATGACTTAATCCCCTGCTGTATTGTTCTCTGTATTGTATTGCAGCTGAGAACAATAGACAAAGGGTTTATGCTAATAAATCATGTTGTGCCTAGGCGCAGAAAACTAGTCAAGAAAACCGTGGACCCATCTGTATGTAGGACCTTTGTATAAACCATTAGAAAACCATAAATGTTATGCACATTAAACGATTCTGAAAATACGACTAGTATATTATGTCCTCAGAGTCCTGTTAATATGAAATCATGTCAAAATCACCTAATCTGGAGAATTCAGTAAAGATCACTCTATAAATGGGTGCTGACAGGGTTGACAAATGTGTTAATGGGTGCTTTGAGTGTTTAATGACAAAGGGATTCTTAGAGAGGGAAGGGTTAATGAGTGCTAAGTGGGCAAATAGTTAAATGGGTTACTGATGTAGGGACTTTTCTGGGTGCTGATGGTATGGATGAATGTGTTAATGGGTGCTGGGAGGGTGATTGATTAAACGATTCTTGGATAGGAATGATTAATAGGTTCTGGATGAGAAAAATTAATTGATCATGAGTTGGGGTAAATTGGGAAATTGGGTTGATGGGGTTAAAGGTGAATGGGCATTTTGTGTGCTCTGGTTTTGCAACAAAGTGTAATACATTTACAGACAGGATGTACATATGAAAAATGACTCACCCCATTGTCCTAGACGGTATCCGGTCTCTAAATTGACTACCACACCCGTCCTAGACACTGGTAAACAGGAATATGTTGTATATGTGAACATATTGAAGTTGTACAGGATATTGGGCAATTAGGGGTTATAATGTGAAGATTTGCATAGGGCGCTTAGAAATCTAGCACCAGACCTGCGAGTCACTTATCTATAGATTACAGTGGATTAGTAACAGGTTTTTATTGGTTCTGCAGTGGGTTAGGGGTTTCGAAACAATTGAGGATCCAAGGTCAAAACAACCTTTTGTACACTGGAATAAACCCAACCATTAATCTGCTGAGATTTTAGAAGGGTTCTATATGACATGAAACCTACTGGGTAGTATTTAGTCAAAAATATAAAGTACACAAAGGTGACACATCTTATCCTGTATATTTGTTTTAAATAGCTACAAATATTTGTATACAGTAGGTGTTTGCACTAGACATATTTTCATTTAGAAAAATGAGAAATGTTTATAATGGTGATGTATTCTGTTCTAGGAGATAATCACACGTCACCTGCATTCCCATGACCAGCTCATGAGGATGATAAACCACTGTGATAATAATGATGTTCCGGCTTCTGATGAATACTGTATACATACCTAGGTTCTGCTGAATATAAACAAAGTTCCAGGATCAGTCATATAAAAGTGGGTCTAAGAAATAAGAGTCAGCCAGTCTGTGATACAGCAATACAAGATGGATTCCAGCTGCCAGAAGTTCTATCCTGAACACGGCTTTGACTCTAGAGAACATCTGGAAATGTTTTTTGCCAATAAAGCAGAAATGGCCTTTACAGATGATGTAATTAAATTTCCAATGGAGACTTTACACCATATTTTCAGTGAGGGTATGTATACTATACTGACTATGTTACCCTTAGTGCTGGTGCATGCAGGTGCGCAGTTGTGCTAGGGGATTTAGGATAGAAGCACCAATGGGAGAGGGATTTATATACCCGACAAATATATGCTCGGTGCAGCGCTGAATAAAATACTGGAGCTATATAAATGTTGGTAATACAATATGTTGAAACTAGGATTATATATTTTTTTCTTCGTTTGTTAAATATAAGAATTACTTTTTTCATTTACTAAATGAAGCTGTCTTTGATGTACAAACGTGAACATATCAATTGCCATTGAGTTTTATGATTAGAGATGATCGGGTCCAATTCTCCGAGAACCGGACCCACCCGAATTTCCCATTCCGAGCCGGGATCCATGTCTGGCTCAGGACTTCCCGCCTTACTCGGATACCAAAGCGAGGCTGAATGTCATCTTCCCGCTGTCAGATTCTCGTGGGTTTTGGATTCTATAAAGGTCCCCGGTGATCGGCACCATCTTCACTCCGGCTGTGAAGAGTGTACCGGATAGATGTGTCCATCTCCGTACTGTGTTGTCTGGCGTGGTACGGGTGCTCTGTCTGCTGTGTCAGTCCTAGGGTGCTCTGTCTGCTGTGTCAGTCCAGGGGTGCTCTGTCTGCTGTATCTGAAAGGGGTGCTCTGTCTGCTGTATTAGTCCAGGGGTGCTCTGTCTGCTGTATCTGAAAGGGGTGCTCTGTCTGCTGTTTCAGTCCTGGGGTGCTCTGTCTGCTGTATTAGTCTAGGGGTGCTCTGTCTGCTGTATCAGTCCTAGGGTGCCTCTGTCTGCTGTATTAGTCTAGGGGTGTTAAATTTGCTGTATTAGTTTCGGGGTGTTAAGTCTGCTGTATTAGTTTAGGGGTGCTCTGTCTGCTGTGTCTGAAAAAAAGGGGGTGACTCTGTTTGCTGTATCTGAAAAAGGGGTGCTCTGTCAGTTGTATCTGAAAGGGGTGCTCTGTCTGCTGTATTAGTCTAGGGGTGCTAAGTCTTCTGTATTAGTTTAGGGGTGCTCTGTCTGCTGTATCTGAAAAAGGGGTGCTCTATCTGCTGTATCTGAAAAAGGGGTGCTCTGTCTGCTGTATCTGAAAGGGGTGCTCTGTCTGCTGTATCTGAAAGGGGTGCTCTGTCTGCTTTATCTGAAAAAGGGGTGCTCTGTCTGCTGTATCTGAAAGGGGTGCTCTGTCTGCTGTATCTGAAAAAGAGGTGCTCTGTCTGCTGTATCTGAAAAAGAGGTGCTCTGTCTGCTGTATCTGAAAAAGGGGTGCTCTGTCTGCTGTATCTGAAAAAGGGGTGCTCTGTCTGCTGTATCTGAAAGGGGTGCTCTTTCTGCTGAATCTGAAAAACAAGTGCTCTGTCTGCTGTTTCTAAAAGAGGTGATGTGTCCGTCCATCCAGGGGCTCTGCCCCAGTGTAAAATTAAAATAATAAAAGCTAAAAACAAAATGACTAAAATTATAATTATAAAAAATATATATTATTTTTTTGTTTGTGCTGTGCCTCAGTGTACTATACAATTTTTATTTTATTTTCATAAGTACTGTGACACTGCCGGTCAGACCGCAGTATATTATTTCCTACTCATACACATATTGGGGGTAATTCCAAGTTGATCGCAGCAGGAAATTTTTTAGCAGTTGGGCAAAACCATGTGCACTGCAGGGGAGGCAGATATAACATGTGCAGAGAGGGTTAGATTTGGGTGGGTTATTTTGTTTCTGTGCAGGGTAAATACTGGCTGCTTTATTTTTACACTGCAATTTAGATTGCAGATTGAACACACCCCACCCAAATCTAACTCTCTCAGCACATGTTAAATCTGCCTCCCCTGCAGTGCAAATGGTTTTGCCCAACTGCTAACAAAAATCCTGCTGCAATCAACTTGGAATTACCCCCATTGTCCAACGCTAGTGGTGTAGGTCAACTGCAGTGTTCGACTACCATTTCTGACTCATACATGTATTGTGCAATGCTGTTGGTAAAGCTAAACCACAGTGTGTAATAATATATATTCTGACTCATTTGTGCGACACTGTAACCGCCGGTGTGTGATATAAAAAAATAATACATATTTCTGATTTATAAGTGTGACTCTGCTTGGATGAAGCCTGCTGTCAGTGTGACTCTGCATGTACACTATAAGAGCCTGCTATAAATATGACCTGCATAGGTGAGAGCCTGCTGTGTGATACTGCATGTGTGAGAGTCTGTTCTGCATTTGACACTGTATGTATTACCCCTATCAGACATATGCTCTGATCAGAGCAGCGATGAATAGATGCTGTGCACTGGGCGTGGTTTGTGATTGCGGCACTTGCCGTGAGGCCACACCCCCTTGCCGGTAGGCCGCCCCTCCTTATTCTGGTGCGCGTCTCCGGTGCCTTACTGTCCCTCCTCCAGTGGAGGAAAAGTTGGGAGGTATGCTGAAACCAAGCAAGCCTCTTCTAACCTGCAGAAATATTAACACTATTCATTTTCAACTTTCCACCTCTCTGCAACAGCTGCTCTCATCAATTTCTACATTTACCTCTCCTGAGATGGCTGTATCCCACCTGAACCAGACTCTAGAGAGAGCCCTTGACCAAGTGGCTCCAGCTACTCACCACACTCCACGTAGGCTTAGATGCCTAACGTCAGTGGCGTAACTAGAAATTTTTCTCCCCCAAGCCAAAAAATCCTTCGGCGCCCCCCCCCCCCCATACCCCCCGTAATTGGCACTAGCAAAGGTAGAAAAATGCGCGCGCCGCAGGCGCGTGCCGGCAAAAAGGGGGTGTGGCTTTGTCGAAATGGCCGTGGCTTTGCGTGGAGGGCGTGGCATTGCAGGAAAAGACTACCTTATACCCCAGTTTTGCAACCTGCACGCCCAGACGTTAGCCACCACAGGAAAGAAAAATAATCCTGATTCATGCCCCTTACATTATTTGTCATTTTTCCTCCTTATAGTAATGCCCAGTATACATTATTCCACATACTGCAATGGCCCTTAGACATTATTCCACACACAATAATGCACATGACACAATATGCACACACTGTAATGCCCCGGACACATTATGCCACACACCGTAATGCCTGTGACACATTATGACAGGAATCGCAATGCCCGTTATATATTATGCTACACACTGCAATGCCCCTGATACATTATAGCACATACAATGTCTGTGACACAGTATGACACACACCACAATGATCCTGAGACATTACACCACATACCACAATGCCCGTGATATAGTATACAACACACCGTAATGCCTGATACATTATAACACACACCGTAATGCCCATTACACATTAAGTTCTACAGTAAGGCTTCTAATTACTTTTAAATTACCTGCTCGTTGCCAGGGGTTTCATGCTCTTGGTACCATGCACGGTGCCAGGGGTTTTCATGCTCAGGGTGTCATGCTCGTTGCCAGGGGTTTCATGCACTGGGTGTCATGCTCGTTGCTAGGGGGTAGTGCATGTTGCTAGGGCCATGCTCCTAGTGCCACATATGCCCCCAGTGCCAGATATTCCCCCACAGTGCCAGGTATATGCCCCTAGTGCCAGATATTCCCCCACAGTGCCAGGTACATGCCCCCAGTGCCACATATCCCCCCCCCCAGTGCCACATATGCCCCCTCAGTGCCTGCTCCCCCCAGTGCCAAATATTCCCCCACAGTGCCACATATGCCCCCTCAGTGCCTGCTCCCCCCAGTGCCAGATATTCCCCCACAGTGCCAGTTATATGCCTCCAGTGCCAGATCTTCCCCCCACAGTGCCAGGTATATGCCCCCAGTGCCAGATCTGCCCCCACAGTGCCAGGTATATGCCCCCAGTGCCAGATCTGCCCCCACAGTGCCAGGTATATGCCCCCAGTGCCAGATCTGCCCCCACAGTGCCAGGTATATGACTCCAGTGCCAGATCTTCCCCCCACATTGCCAGGTATATGCCCCCAGTGCCAGATCTGCCCCCACAGTGCCAGGTATATGCCCCCAGTGCCAGATCTGCCCCACAGTGCCAGGTATATGCCTCCAGTGCCAGATCTTCCCCCCACAGTGCCAGGTATATGCCCCCAGTGCCAGATCTGCCCCCACAGTGCCAGGTATATGCCCCCAGTGCCAGATCTGCCCCCACAGTGCCAGGTATATGCCCCCAGTGCCAGATCTGCCCCCACAGTGCCAGGTATATGCCCCCAGTGCCAGATCTTCCCCCCACAGTGCCAGGTATATGCCCCCAGTGCCAGATCTTCCCCACCACAGTGCCAGGTATATGCCCCCAGTGCCAGATCTGCCCCCCACAGTGCCAGGTATATGCCCCCAGTGCCAGATCTGCCCCCCACAGTGCCAGGTATATGCCCCAAGTGCCAGATCTTCCCCCCACAGTGCCAGGTATATGCCCACAGTGCCAGGTATATGCCCCAAGTGCCTGCTCCCCCGGCCCCCCCCCCCCCATGTGTTGGAGGGACACGGAGCGCATCGCGCGTCTCTCCTGCGTCCCTCCTGGCTCTCCCCCCGGCTGGTCTAATAAAAGAATTGCCGGTTCGTGAGCCTATCAGAGCTCACGAACGGCACTTCCTTAGACCGGCCGGGGGAGAGCCAGGGAGGGACACAGGAGAGACGCGCGATGCGCTCCGTGTCCCTCCAACACAGCAGGGAGGGAGAGGAGACCGCAGATTGACATGCGGACGCTCGTCCGCATGTCTATCTGTTCTAAGTCAGTGGCGCCCCCGCAGCCCCTCGCCCCCAAGCCACCGCGAGGACTGCGGGGGCAGTAGTTACGCCACTGCCTAACGTGGCACTCTATATCAACAAGACACCTACAAAAACTGTCACGTTAAGTAGAATATCAGTGGTGTTAATCTTGGAATCCAAGTGCCATCCACATATATAAGACCCCCTACCACTACGATTGTAATGCCCTGGACACTGCCAAACAAACATATTTCCAATCTCTCATCTCTTCTCATGTCACCAATCCCAAGCAACTTTTTAATACATTTAAACCACTTATTTAACCTCCATAACCTCTCCCCCCTCCCCACTAGCT
The DNA here is from genome assembly GCF_028390025.1 of Pseudophryne corroboree. Taxonomy (NCBI): domain Eukaryota; kingdom Metazoa; phylum Chordata; class Amphibia; order Anura; family Myobatrachidae; genus Pseudophryne; species Pseudophryne corroboree. The sequence continues at coordinate 351,795,618 of NC_086453.1, read as the reverse complement.
ACTATCAGTGCACAAGAACTTCCTTCCTACTTTAATGACAAGATTGATAAGATCCAAGATGAAATGGCATGCTCTTCCTCATCCAGTGACCTGCTCAATTCTCTACCTGAACCCACTGGCACATTTTCTTCATTTGATCCCTCAGGTGAATATTAAGTATCAACACTCATCTCATCCTCTTACTCCTCTACCTTTCCTCTTGATCCTATACCCTCACAAGTCAGTAAAGCTTTGTCTCCTGTGCTTATCCCAACATTAACTAATATCTGTAATCTCTCTCTCTCTCTCTCTCTCTCTCTCTCTACTGGAATCATTCCTTCTCTGATCAAGCATGCACTGATTACTCCCATTCTACGAAAACACAATTCTGACCCAAACTCCGTCTCTAATTACTGTCCCATCTCTCAGCTCCCATGTCTCTCCAAAGCTACTTGAAAGACTTGTCTACACTCACTTCCCACACTTTCTTAACTCACACAACTTACTGGACCCACTTCAGTCAGGCTATCGTTCTCAACACTCCAGAGACAGCACTGACTAAGGTATTGAATGATCTGGTCACTGCTAAGTCTAAAGGCCATTACTCACTTCAATTTCTTCTAGATCTCTCTGCCGCTATTGACCACTGTCTTCTCATACAAACACCACAATACCTAAGTCTTCAGGACACAACCCTTTCTTGGTTCTCATCCTACCCATCCAGCGGCGGATTGCATATCAGGACACCGGATCGGATTCCATTTGGCCGGTCCGGCGTCCCCTCATTGGCTGCCCACCACCCCATGCAGGCCGCCAGCCGCGATCACTGCAGAGGTCACTGAAAGCTTCTACGCATGCGCAGAAGCTCAGTGAAGCACTTTCAACATGGCTGCCGTCTGAGCTTCTGCGCATGCGCAAAAGCCCCTCCTTTTCCCCATAATGCATTTCTCAGTATTCTGAACAGTGGCTACGCCTCACGTCCAGCAACATTCACGTCTAGTACTGACGTGTTCCACCTCCAATCCCCGTCACAGCACACTGACTGCAGTGCAAAGACAGGACACTGTGACTGCACAAAGGACTCGTGGCTGCTGCTGCTGCTGCTGCTGCTAGGAGAAAAAGCGGGAGGCGGCGGCAACCAGCCAATTCTGACTACATCACACACCAGTTGTGTGACTGTGTACTACACTAACAACAATAATTATAAAGTGGCATGCTGCATCATATAATATATAATATATATATATATATATATAATATATATATGATTTTATCTATATATATATATATATATATATATATATATACATACAGTATGTGTGTGTATATATATATATATATATATACATATATTAGTGATGTGCACCGGACATTTTTCGGGTTTTGTGTTTTGGTTTTGGATTCGGTTCCACGTCCATTTTTTGGATTCGGACACGTTTTGGCAAAACCTCCCTGAAAAATTTTTGTCGGATTTGGGTGTTTTTTTACAAAAACCCCTCAAAAACAGCTTAAATCGTAGAATTTGGGGGTCATTTTGATCCCATAGTATTATTAACCTCAATACCATAATTTCCACTAATTTTCAGTCTACTCTGAACACCTCACACCTCACAATATTATTTTTAGTCCTAAAATTTGCACCGAGGTTGCTGGATGACTAAGCTAAGCGACACAAGTGGCCGACACAAACACCTGGCCCATCTAGGAGTGGCACTGCAGTGTCAGACAGGATGGCACTTCAAAAAATAGTCCCCAAACAACACATGATGCAAAGAAAAAAAAGAGGTGCACCAAGGTCGCTGGATGGCTAAGCTAAGCGACCCAAGTGGCCGACACAAACACCTGGCCCATCTAGGAGTGGCACTGCAGTGTCAGACAGGATTGCACTTCCAAAAAATAGTCCCCAAACAGCACATGATGCAAAGAAAAAAAGAGGTGCAATGAGGTAGCTGTGTGACTAAGCTAAGCGACTCAAGTGGCCGACACAAACACCTGGCCCATCTAGGAGTGGCACTGCAGTGTCAGACAGGATGGCACTTCAAAAAATAGTCCCCAAACAGCACATGATGCAAAGAAAAAAAGAGGTGCACCAAGGTCGCTGGATGGCTAAGCTAAGCGACCCAAGTGGCCGACACAAACACCTGGCCCATCTAGGAGTGGCATTGCAGTGTCAGACAGGATGGCAGATTAAAAAAATAGTCCCCAAACAGCACATGATGCAAAGAAAAAAAGAGGCGCAATGAGGTAGCTGTGCGACTAAGCTAAGCGACCCAAGAGGCCAACACAAACACCTGGCCCATCTAGGAGTGGCACTGCAGTGTCAGATAGGATGGCAGATTAAAAAAATTGTCCCCAAACAGCACATAATGCAAAGAAAAAAAGAGGCGCAATGAGGTAGCTGTGTGACTAAGCTAAGCGACCCAAGTGGCCGACACAAACACCTGGCCCATCTAGGAGTGGCACTGCAGTAACAGACTGGATGGCAGATTAAAAAAATAGTCCCCAAACAGCACATGAGGCAAAGAAAAAAAGAGGCGCAATGAGGTAGCTGTGTGACTAAGCTAAGCGACTCAAGTGGCCGACACAAACACCTGGCCCATCTAGGAGTGGCACTGCAGTGTCAGACAGGATGGCACTTCAAAAAATAGTCCCCAAACAGCACATGATGCAAAGAAAAATGAAAGAAAAAAGAGGTGCAAATGGAATTGTCCTTGGGCCCTCCCACCCACCCTTATGTTGTATAAACAGGACATGCACACTTTAACAAACCCATCATTTCAGCGACAGGGTCTGCCACACAACTGTGACTGAAATGACTGGCTGGTTTGGGCCCCCACCAAAAAAGAAACAATCAATCTCTCCTTGCACAAACTGGCTCTACAGAGGCAAGATGTCCACCTCCTCCTCATCGTCCGATTCCTCTCCCCTTTCACTGTGTACATCCCCCTCCTCACAAATTATTAATTCGTCCCCACTGGAATCCACCATCTCAGGTCCCTGTGTACTTTCTGGAGGCAATTGCTGGTAAATGTCTCCACGGAGGAATTGATTATAATTCATTTTGATGAACATCATCTTCTCCACATTTTCTGGAAGTAACCTCGTACGTCGATTGCTGACAAGGTGAGCGGCTGCACTAAACACTCTTTCGGAGTACACACTGGAGGGGTAGCAACTTAGGCAAAATAAAGCCAGTTTCTGCAAGGGCCACCAAATTGCCTCTTTTTCCTGTCAGTATACATACGGACTGTCTGACATGCCTACTTGGATGCGGTCACTCATATAATCCTCCACCATTCTTTCAATGGTGAGAGAATCATACGCAGTGACAGTAGACGACATGTCAGTAATCGTTGGTAGGTCCTTCAGTCCGGACCAGATGTCAGCACTCGCTCCAGACTGCCCTTCATCACGCCAGCGGGTGGGCTCGGAATTCTTAGCCTTTTCCTCGCAGCCCCAGTTGCGGGAGAATGTGAAGGAGGAGCTGTTGACGGGTCATGTTCCGCTTGACTTGACAATTTTCTCACCGGGAGCTCTTTGAACCTCTGCAGACTTGTGTCTGCCGGAAAGAGAGATACAACGTAGGTTTTAAATCTAGGATCGAGCACGGTGGCCAAAATGTAGTGCTCTGATTTCAACAGATTGACCACCCGTGAATCCTGGTTAAGCGAATTAAGGGCTCCATTCACAAGTCCCACATGCCTAGCGGAATCGCTCTGTTTTAGCTCCTCCTTCAATCTCTCCAGCTGCTTCTGCAAAAGCCTTTATGAGGGGAATGACCTGACTCAGGCTGTGAGTGTCTGAACTGACTTCACATGTGGCAAGTTCAAAGGGTTGCAGATCCTTGCACAACGTTGAAATCATTCTCCACTGCGCTTGAGTCAGGTGCATTCCCCCTCCTTTGCCTATATCGTAGGCAGCTGTATAGGCTTGAATGGCCTTTTGGTGCTCCTCCATCCTCTGAAGCATATAGAGGGTTGAATTCCACCTCGTTACCACCTCTTGCTTCAGATGATGGCACGACAGGTTCAGGAGTGTTTGCTGGTGCTCCAGTTTTCGGCACGCGGTGGCTGAATGCCGAAAGTGGCCCGCAATTCTTCGGGCTACCGACAGCATCTCTTGCACGCCCCTGTCGTTTTTTAAATAATTCTGCACCACCAAATTCAATGTATGTGCAAAACATGGGACGTGCTGGAATTTGCCCACATGTAATGCACGCACAATATTGGTGGCGTTGTCCGATGTCACAAATCCCCAGGAGAGTCCAATTGGGGTAAGCCATCCTGCGATGATGTTCCTCAGTTTCCGTAAGAGATTGTCAGCTGTGTGCCTCTTATGAAAAGCGGTGATACAAAGCGTAGCCTGCCTAGGAACGAGTTGGCGTTTGCGAGATGCTGCTACTGGTGCTGCCACTGCTGTTCTTGCTGCGGGAGGCAATACATCCACCCAGTGGGCTGTCACAGTCATATAGTCCTGAGTCTGCCCTGCTCCACTTGTCCACATGTGTCCGTGGTTAAGTGGACATTGGGTACAACTGCATTTTTTAGGACACTGGTGACTCTTTTTCTAAAGTCTGTGTAAATTTTCGGTATCGCCTGCCTAGAGAAATGGAACCTAGATGGTATTTGGTACCGGGGACACAGTACCTCAATCAATTCTCTAGTTCCCTGTGAATTAACGGTGGATACCGGAAACATGTTTTTCACCACCCAGGCTGCCAAGGCCTCAGTTATCCGCTTTGCAGCAGGATGACTGCTGTGATATTTCATCTTCCTCGTAAAGGACTGTTGGACAGTCAATTGCTTACTGGAAGTAGTACAAGTGGTCTTCCGACTTCCCCTCTGGGATGACGATTGACTCCCAGCAGCAACAACAGCAGCGCCAGCAGCAGTAGGCGTTACACTCAATGATGCATCGGAGGAATCCCAGGCAGGAGAGGACTCGTCAGACTTGACAGTGACATGGCCTGCAGGACTATTGGCTTTCCTGTCTAAGGAGGAAATTGACACTGAGGGAGTTGGTGGTGTGGTTTGCAGGAGCTTGGTTACAAGAGGAAGGGATTTAGTTGGCTGTGGACTGCTTCCGCTGTCACCCAAAGTTTTTGAACTTGTCAATGACTTCTGATGAATGCGCTCCAGGTGACGTATAAGGGAGGATGTTCCTAGGTGGTTAACGTCCTTACCCCTACTTATTACAGCTTGACAAAGGCAACACACGGCATGACACCAGTTGTCCGTATTTCTGTTGAAATAATTCCACAGAAGAGGTGATTTTTTTTTTTTGTAATTTGACCAGGCATGTCAATGGCCATATTCGTCCCACGGACAACAGGTGTCTCCCCGGGTGCCTGACTTAAACAAACCACCTTACCATCACAATCCTCCTTGTCAATTTCCTCCCCAGCGCCATATCCTCATCCTGGTGTACTTCAACAGTGACATCTTCAATTTGACTATCAGGAACTGGACTGCGGGTGCTCCTTCCAGCACTTGCAGGGGGCGTGCAAATGGTGGAAGGCGCCACCTCTTCCCGTCCAGTGTTGGGAAGGTCAGGCATCGCAACCGACACAATTGGACTCTCCTTGGGGATTTGAGATTTAGAAGAACGTACAGTTCTTTGCTGTGCTTTTGCCAGCTTAACTCTTTTAAGTTTTCTAGCGAGAGGATGAGTGCTTCCATCCTCATGTGAAGCTGAACCACTAGCCATGAACATAGTCCAGGCCCTCAGCCATTCCTTGCCACTCCGTGTCGTAAATGGCACATTGGCAAGTTTACGCTTCTCCTTAGACGATTTTGATTTAGATTTTTGGGTCATTTTACTGAACTTTATTTTTTTGGATTTTACATGCTCTCTACTATGACATTGGGCATCGGCCTTGGCAGACGTCGTTGATGGCATTTCATCGTCTCGGCCATGACTAGTGGCAGCAGCTTCAGCAAGAGGTGGAAGTGGATCTTGATCTTTCCCTATTTTACCCTCCACATTTTTATTCTCCATTGTTTAATGTGTGGAATTATATGGCAGTAATATATCAATAGCAATGGCCTACTACTATATATACTGCGCACAAAAACTTAAATGCACCACAGGTATGGATGGATAGTATACTTGACGACACAGAGGTAGGTAGAGCAGTGGCCTACTGTACCGTACTGCTTTATATTATATACTGGTGGTCAGCAAAATTATGCACTGTCCTACTACTATATATATACTGCGCACAAAAACTTAAATGCACCACAGGTATGGATGGATAGTATACTTGATGACACAGAGGTAGGTAGAGCAGTGGCCTACTGTACCGTACTGCTATATATTATATACTGGTGGTCAGCAAAATTATGCACTGTCCTACTACTATATATATATATACTGCGCACAAAAACTTAAATGCACCACAGGTATGGATGGATAGTATACTTGACGACACAGAAGTAGGTAGAGCAGTGGCCTACTGTACCGTACTGCTATATATTATATACTGGTGGTCAGCAAAATTATGCACTGTCCTACTACTATATATACTGCGCACAAAAACTTAAATGCACCACAGGTATGGATGGATAGTATACTTGACGACACAGAGGTAGGTAGTGCAGTGGCCTACTGTACCGTACTGCTATATATTATATACTGGTGGTCAGCAAAATTATGCACTGTCCTACTACTATATATATACTGCGCACAACTAAAATGCACCACAGGTATGGATAGATAGTATACTTGACGACACAGAGGTAGGTAGAGCAGTGGACTACTGTACCGTACTGATATAATTCTGGTGGTCACTGGTCAGCAAAATTCTGCACTGTCCTCCTACTATATACTACAATGCAGCACAGATATGGAGCGTTTTTCAGGCAGAGAACGTATAATACTGGTGGTCACTGGTCAGCAAAACTCTGCACTGTCTTCCTACTATATAATACTGGTGGTCCCCAGTCCCCACAATAAAGCACACTGAGCACAGATATGGAGCGTTTTTCAGGCAGAGAAAGTAGATATTTGCAGCACACTGAGCACAGATATTTGCAGCACACTGAGCACAGATATTTGCAGCACACTGAACACAGAAACTGAGAGAACGCCAGCCACGTCCTCTCTCTATCATCTCCAATGCACGAGTGAAAAATGGCAGCGGCGCGCGGCTCCTTATATAGAATACGAATCTCGCGAGAATCCGACAGCGGGATGATGACGTTCGGGCGCGCTCGGGTTAACCGAGCAAGGCGGGAGGATCCGAGTCTGCTCGGAACCGTGCAAAAATGGGTGAAGTTCGGGGGGGTTTGGATCCCGAGGTACTGAACCCGCTCATCACTAACATATATATATATATATATATACAGTATGTGTGTATATATATATATATATATATATATATACACACAAACACACACACAGGGGTGGATTGGTATGCCGGGACGCTGGACCGGTTTCTGTTTGGCCAGTCCGGTCATCCCCTCATTGGCTGGCCGTCACCCCCCCTATGCAGGCCGCCGCCACCAGCCACAGCCATGATCACGGCAGCGTTAACAGAAGCTTCTGGGCATGCGCAGCAGCTCCGATGGCTGCCATTTTTTAAATGCTTCACTGTGAGCTTCAGTTAACATTGCCGTGGCTGGCGGTGGTGGCCTGCATAGGGGGTGGTAACAACCAGCCAATGAGGGGCAACAAGCAACATTACTGATGGCTCTGCAGGTTAGTGCTGCTGCAGCATATGGGTTGATAGGGAGGGAGGGGGAGGCAGTGACAGGGCACTACTGTGTGCACAGTGGCAGTGCTGCTAAATGTGCATGGGATGTTACTACTGTGTTTGTAATATACTGTATCTAAAAGGCATTATTACTACTGTGTGTGCAATTTAGTCTAGTCCCTTACCCTAACCATCCCCACCAACAGCCTAACCCTCCTTCCGACAGCCTAACCCTCCCCTCGCAGCCTAACCCTAACATCCCCCCCTCAGCCTAACCCTAACCTATCCCCGCAGCCTAACCCTAATCTCTCCCTGCAGCCTAACCCTAATCTCTCCCTGCAGCCTAACCCTAACCTCTCTCAGCAGCCTAACCCTAACCTCCCCTCCCCCACCCCTCGATACGGAAGTCCAGCTGCCAGGATCCCGGTGGTCAGCATACTGACAGCAGGATTGCGGCAGCAGAATGATGGCAGGGGGGGTGGGTCGAACACAACAAAACCCCTTGCGGGCTCGCTTCACTTGCCAAAGGTTCTATTCCCACTCTAAGAGTGTTGTGGACACCTATGAGTGGGAATAGACTGTGTGTCTGTATTTCTAGCGTTCGGGATCTCGGCGTCGGCACGCTGACTACCGGGATCCTGAGCACCGGGATATCAACTACAGTACATCCCCATAGATACATATACGCACACATATACAAACATACATAAATATATGCACACATACATGTGCATATATAGACACAGTCCCACAGACTGTTACAACGGTGAGAAAGACTGCCAGGACCCAGGAGGGAATAACCTTGACTACAGCCAGATTCTGTAGGAACATTATATCTGTAATGCTGCGGGCGACTGCTGTCTGACATTCACTGTAATTATGACCTGCAGTGCTGTGTGGCTGCTCAGCTCCTCGAAGTCAGCGGCAGCAGCAGGGACAGGGAAGGGCTGGCGCAGCATCATGCATAGTGACGCTGCAATGCCGGTAACACAGCACGGTGATGGGACCATATCAGAGCAAGTGACAGGATAAGAGTAGGGGGGGATTCTTTGTATGGGAAATTAATTGTCTTTTAATTAATTTGTAGGCGGGCCGGGGCGCACGGAGCCAGAGCATTCTTAGGCACTGCCCACACATTTTTGTGCCCCTGATGCTCGGGCTCCCCCTGATCCTCAAGGCCCCATACTGGTGTCCCCTTTGACCCCCCTATTGCTGGGGGTGAGACCCGCACCTTGGTGTCACCCTCAGAGGGGGTGACACCAAAGTGCTTGTTCCTCCACAGTGACAGGATCTAGGTGCTGCAGTGTGACAGCCTCATACAGCACCTGGCTCCTATCTAGAGGAGCTGACAACAAAGCAAGAGTGTCTCCGGGGGCTGCCCAGTACAGCCCAGCACCTCTGGAGATGCTGGGCACACCCCGGAGTTATGAGTTTGGGATCCCCGCTAGGCCACGCCCTCTTTGCATGTGGTCATGCCTCCTTATACGAGGTTATGCCCCCTTTTCACCGTGAGCGCGCCTCTGGCACACAGGGAGACCCAGGGTGCGCATCGGGTGTCACCACACCCAGTGACGCCTCTGTTCAGTCATACACGAAAACCCAGGTTTTTGCATATGAACGTGCATCAACCCAGTTACAGCTTATGTATGAAAGGATAAACCCAGGTTCACAGTCCTGGGTCTTGCACCCCAGCAATTGACCTGGCTTTTTCACAGGACTTGCGACCAGGGAAGAAGACCTGGGTTATGTCTGAATGGCGCAACCTGGTTGCACCTAGAAGGCTCTGATTGGGCAGTCAGAGCTGCCTGAGATGGCTTCTGATGTGGTCATCAGTGGCAGATAGCAGAGAGAGATGCCAGAGACACATAAGTAGACACCATATCAGAGTTAGTGGATGGTCTGCAAATGCTGCAGCACACCAGAGAGAGACAAGCAGAGGCAGTGGATGGTCAGCAAATGCTACAGCACACCAGAGAAAGACAAGCAAAGGCAGTGGATTATCAGTGGATGCCGCAGCACACCAGAGAGACAATCAGAGACAATGGATGGTCAAGGGATACTGTTGCACACCAGAGAGACAAGCAGAGGCAGTGGATGGTCAGGGGATGCTGCAGCACACCAGAGAGACAGGCAGAGGCAGTGGATGGTCAGCAGATGCTGCAGCACACCAGAGAGACAGGCAGAGGCAGTGGATGGTCAGCAGATGCTATAGAACAGCAGAGAGAGACAAACAGAGGCAGTGGATGGTCAGCAGATGCTATAGAACACCAGAGAGAGACAAACAGAAGCAGTGGATGGTCAGCGGATGCTACAGCACACCAGAGAGAGAGATAAGCAGAGGCAGTGAATGGTCAGGGGATGCCGCAGCACACCAGAGAGACAAGCAGAGGCAGTGGATGGTCAGGGGATGCTACAGCACACCAGAGAGAGACAAACAGAAGCAGTGGATGGTCAGCAGATGCTACAGCAAACCAGAGAGAGAGATAAGCAGAGGCAGTGAATGGTCAGGGGATGCCGCAGTACACCAGAGAGACAAGCAGAGGCAGTGGATGGTCAGCAGATGCTGCAGTACACCAGACAGAGACAAGTAGAGGTAGTGGATGGTCAGCAGATGCTACAGCACACCAGAGAGACAAGCAGAGGCAGTGGATGGTCAGGGGATGCTGCAGCACACCAGAGAGAGATAAGCAGAGACAGTGGATGGTCAGGGGATACTGCAGCACACCAGAGAGACAAGCAGAGGCAGTGGATGGTCAAGGGATGCCGCAGCACACCAGAGAGACAAACAGAGGCAGTGGATGGTCATCAGATGCTACAGCACACCAGAGAGAGACAAACAGAAGCAGGGGATTGTCAGCGGATGCTACAGCACACCAGAGAGAGAGATAAGAAGAGGCAGTGAATGGTCAGCGGATGCTACAGCATACCAGAGAGAGATAAGCAGAGGCAGTGGATGGTCAGGGGATGTCGCAGCACACCAGAGAGACAAGCAAAGGCAGTGGATGGTCAGCAGATGTTGCAGTACACCAGAGAGAGACAAGCAGAGGCAGTGGATGGTCAGTGGATGCTACAGCACACCAGAGAGAGATCAGAAGAGGCAGTGGATGGTCAGCGGATGCTACAGCACACCAGAGAGAGATAAGCAGAAGCAGTGGGTGGTCAGGGAATGCCGCAGCACACCAGAGCAACAAGCAGAGGCAGTGGATGGTCAGGAGATGTTGCAGTACACCAGAGAAAGATATGCAAAGGTACTGGATGGTCAGCGGATGCTACAGCACACCAGAGAGACAAGCAGAGGCAGTGGATGGTCAGCGGATGCTGCAGCACACCAGAAAGAGATAAGCAGAGGCATTGGATGGTCAGGGGATGCCGCAGAACACCAAAAAGAGACAAGCAGAGGTAGTGGATGGTCAGCAGATGCTGAAGCACACCAGAGAGACAACCCAAGGCAGTGGATGGTCAGGGAATGCTGCAGCACACCAGAGAGACGAGCAGAGGCAGTGGGTGGCTAGGGGATGCTGCAGCACACCAGAGAGACGAGCAGAGGCAGTGGATGGTCAGGGGATGCTGCAGCACACCAGAGAGACAAGCAGAGGCAGTGAATGGTCAGAGGTACTGCAGCACACCAGAGAGAGATAAGCAGAGGAAGTGGATGGTCAGCAGATGCCTCAGCACACCAGAGAGAGACAAGCAGAGGCAGTGGATGGTCAGCAGATGCTGAAGCACACCAGAGAGACAAGCAGAGGCAGTGGATGATACAGCACACCAGAGAGACAAGCAGAGGCAGTGGATGGTCAGGGGATGCTGCAGCACAGCAGAGAGACAAGCAGAGGCAGTGGATGGTCAGCAGATGCTGCAGTACACCAGAGAGAGACAAGTAGAGGTAGTGGATGGTCAGCAGATGCTACAGCACACCAGAGAGACAAGCAGAGGCAGTGGATGGTCAAGGGATACTGTTGCACACCAGAGCGACAAGCAGAGGCAGTGGATGGTCAGGGGATGCTGCAGCACACCAGAGAGACAGGCAGAGGCAGTGGATGGTCAGCAGATGCTATAGCACACCAGAGAGAGACAAACAGAAGCAGTGGATGGTCAGCGGATGCTACAGCACACCAGAGAGAGAGATAAGCAGAGGCAGTGAATGGTCAGGGGATGCCGCAGCACACCAGAGAGACAAGCAGAGGCAGTGGATGGTCAGCAGATGCTGCAGTACACCAGAGAGAGACAAGTAGAGGTAGTGGATGGTCAGCAGATGCTACAGCACACCAGAGAGACAAGCAGAGGCAGTGGATGGTCAGGGGATGCTGCAGCACACCAGAGAGAGAGATAAGCAGAGACAGTGGATGGTCAGGGGATACTGCAGCACACCAGAGAGACAAGCAGAGGCAGTGGATGGTCAGCGTATGCTACAGCACACCAGACATAGATAAGCATAGACAGTGGATGGTCAGGGTATACTGCAGCACACCAGAGAGACAAGCAGAGGCAGTGGATGGTCAGGGGATGCCGCAGCACACCAGAGAGACAAACAGAGGCAGTGGATTGTCATCAGATGCTACAGCACACCAGAGAGAGACAAACAGAAGCAGGGGATGGTCAGCGGATGCTACAGCACACCAGAGAGAGAGATAAGAAGAGGCAGTGAATGGTCAGCGGATGCTACAGCATACCAGAGAGAGATAAGCAGAGGCAGTGGATGGTCAGGGGATGTCACAGCACACCAGAGAGACAAGCAGAGGCAGTGGATGGTCAGCAGATGTTGCAGTACACCAGAGAGAGACAAGCAGAGGCAGTGGATGGTCAGTGGATGCTACAGCACACCAGAGAGAGATCAGAAGAGGCAGTGGATGGTCAGCGGATGCTACAGCACACCAGAGAGAGATAAGCAGAAGCAGTGGATGGTCAGGGAATGCCGCAGCACACCAGAGAAACAAGCAGAGGCAGTGGATGGTCAGGAGATGTTGCAGTACACCAGAGAGAGATAAGCAAAGGTACTGGATGGTCAGCGGATGCTACAGCACACCAGAGAGACAAGCAGAGGCAGTGGATGGTCAGCGGATGCTGCAGCACACCAGAAAGAGATAAGCAGAGGCATTGGATGGTCAGGGGATGCCGCAGAACACCAAAAAGAGACAAGCAGAGGTAGTGGATGGTCAGCAGATGCTGAAGCACACCAGAGAGACAACCCAAGGCAGTGGATGGTCAGGGAATGCTGCAGCACACCAGAGAGACGAGCAGAGGCAGTGGGTGGCTAGGGGATGCTGCAGCACACCAGAGAGACAAGCAGAGGCAGTGGATGGTCAGGGGATGCTGCAGCACACCAGAGAGACAAGCAGAGGCAGTGAATGGTCAGAGGTACTGCAGCACACCAGAGAGAGATAAGCAGAGGCAGTGGATGGTCAGCAGATGCCTCAGCACACCAGAGAGACAAGCAGAGGCAGTGGATGGTCAGGGGATGCTGCAGCACACCAGAGAGACAAGCAGAGGCAGTGGATGGTCAGAGTTACTGCAGCACACCAGAGAGAGATAAGCAGAGGAAGTGAATGGTAAGCAGATGCCTCAGCACACCAGAGAGAGATAAGCAGAGGCAGTGGATGGTCAGAGGTACTGCAGCACACCAGAGAGAGATAAGCAGAGGCAGTGGATGGTCAGCAGATGCTGAAGCACACCAGAGAGACAAACAGAGGCAGTGGATGATACAGCACACCAGAGAGACAAGCAGAGGCAGTGGATGATCAGGGGATGCTGCAGCACAGCAGAGACATAAGCAGAGGCAGTGGATGGTCAGCAGATGCTACATCGCACCAGAGAGAGACAAGCAGAGGCAGTGCATGGTCTGTCAATGCTAGATGTGTTGCCACATGCAGACAGCAAGCCAGACACAGAAAAGCAGAGTAGATTTGGTTGTGCTGTCTTATTGGAAGGAAGAGGAGGTCCAGGAGCTGTTACTTGTATGGGAAGAGGAGGAGATAAAAGTGCAAATTACCGACCCAGTGAAGTATGCTATAGTGTATGCTAACATTTCACAGATTCTGTGTAGCAGAGGTACAGCAAGTACCAAAGCTAAAACTGTTTAAAAAAACAGCTCACAATACGAATTGCAGCAGTGCCGGACACATGGAGTGGTCCTTGTACAATTTGAGCAATTTGGTTTTTGGCCATAGAACTATATGCAACCCCGTTGCCCTGTCTTCTTCAAGTAATGCAAGCACAACTTCTGCAACAACGCCAGACACGCCCACAGACATTCCAGACTGCAGCCAGCAGAGCCCGCTGGCACCACAAATACTATTTGAGGAAGATGACAACACAAACTCTTCTGTGTCCATTCTGGAGACAGACAACACCACTGATGTGACAGCACCACAGCAGAACCAGGGTGCAGAGTCCCAACCAGACACCAAGACCAACCCTGCATGATAACAGTGAGTTCCCCTGTCTTAACATTACTAAAACCCTATCTGTTGCAATGTTAAGCTAGCGTGCAAGAGGAAGAAGGGCGCCTATGTGTGCGGAATCTCCTCTCCTCTAACCTAAGTGGGTGTCCGCATGTTTTCTGTGCTGGTCTCAACAAAAACAGATCCCCCGAAAGCTCTGTGTATTGTCCCCTTAAATATTTGTAAATGTTGATCATGTATCCTCTTAATCTCCTCTTTTCTAGTGTGAACATGTCAAACCTTGCAAGTCTTTCCTGGTATTCCAACGTCTCCATCCCCTTAATTAGTTTGTTTGCCCGCCTCTGAACCTTTTCTAGTTCCAGGATATCATTTTTGTAGTAGGGTGGCCAGAATTGTGTGCAGTATTCCAGATGAGGTTTCACTAGGGCTTTATATAATGGTAGTATAACACTCTCATCCCTTGCATCAATATCTCTCTTTATGCATGCTAGTACCATGTTTGCATTTTTGCCGCTACCCTACATTGGGTGCTTGTTATGTTCTCTGTACTTGGAACCAAGGAGTGGCAGCAGAAGAGTTCCAAGTACAGATGCGTGAAGCCGCGACAGAACTGGGGTACGCAGCAATACCTAATGGAAAACTCTGACTCTGTTGTCCTTCCCTAGTGGTCGGTTAACGACTGCGAGACTATGGTTTCTTGGGCCCATGCCAGCCGCGTTTGAACAGGCGGATTAGATCTGCCCGAACTTCCAATGCCCCCTGGTCTTAGTTGGTGACAAGGCGTTAACCGAGATAGAGAGAGAACAAGGGGAAAATGAACTAAGACAGACACAAAAGCGAAAGGGGAAACCACAGAAAATAATAAACTAATTTATGTGCAGCGCGGCCGCCAAGAAAAACCGTAACCAAAGTAACGCTGCTCATATGCCAAATACGAATCCGTCATAGTTCGGCAAGGACAACAGTGCGGAACTTCCGCAGAAAACACAATGGCAAGATGATTAGAATAATACGGCTTCAGCCGCAAGGTGCGGCAGAGCCGCTACACACGACACCACGGAAGGAGTGCGCAGGAAGTGACCGGAACCCCAAGGCTTCGGACACCAGACCACTCCATTGGAAGACAAACTTGGAGGACAGCAGGAAATGATCCCTCAGACCGTACTCTGGAAACTGGACACAGGACACTGGAGTACACAAGCTGGATACAGGAACACACCAGAGGCAGGAAGACAGGCTCCACTGGAAGCTGCTGACAGGGACCAGGAACAAGCTTGCAGGAAGCTAACCAAGAACTGGAACATACAGGTATCAGAACAAACTTTTATCACCGGCGCCGGACTGCAGGGCTAGCTGGGTAATAAGGAAAGCACGCCCCAATCAGGATGGCTGGAAGCCAGGCACAAGGTAATGGCCAAAATACTGGCAGGTGAGGCTACACAGATAAGAGCCAGACTGCAGTACACAGACTTCAAGTCTGCATCCAAGTAGGCATGTCAGACAGTCCATATTTATACTGGCAGGAAAAAGAGGCAATTTGGAGGCCCTTGCACAAACTTGATTTATTTTACCTAAGTTGCCCCCCCTACAGTGTGTACTCCGAAAGAGTGTTTAGTGCAGCCGGTAACCTTGTCAGCGATCGGCAGAGGAGGTTACTTCCACTAAATGTGGAGAAGATGATGTTCATCAAAATGAATTATAAATTCCCCTGGGAAGACCTTTACCAGCAATTACCTCCAGAAAGTACACAGGGACCTGTGATGGTAGATTCCAGTGGGGATGAATTAATACTCCCTGAGGAGGATGTACACAGTATTAGGGGTGAGGAATCAGTGGATGAGGACGAGGTGGACATTTTGCCTCTGTAGACCCAGTTTGTGCAAGGAGAGACTGATTGCTTCTTTTTTGGTGGGGGCCCAAACAAACCAGTCATTTCAGCCACAGTCATGTGGCAGACCCTGTCGCTGAAATTATTGGTTTGTTAAAGTGTGCATGTCCTGTTTATACAATATAAGGGTGGGTGGGAGGGCCCAAGAACAATTCCATCTTGCACCTCTTTTTCTTCTTTGCATCATGTGCTGTTTGGGGACTAGTTTTTTTTGTGCCATCCTGTCTGTAACTGCAATGTCACTCCTAGATGGGCCAGATGTTTGTGCCGCACATTTGTGTCACTTAGCTTGGCCATCCAGCTACCTCATTGCGCCTTATTTTCTTCTTTGCATCATGTGCTGTTAGGGGACTAGTTTTTCTTTGTGCCATCCTGTCTGTAACTGCAGTGCCACTCCTAGATGGGCCAGGTGTTTGTGCCGCACATTTGTGTCGCTTAGCTTAGTCATACAGCCACCTCCGTGCAACTTTTAGGCCTAAAAACAATATTGTGAGGTGTGAGGTGTTCAGAGTAGACTGGAATTGAGTGGAAATGAATGTTATTGAGATTAATAATACCGTAGGAGCAAAATTACCCCAAAATTTTGTGATTTTAGCTTTTTTTAATGTTTTTTTTCCAAAAATCTTTCAGATCCAAAACCAAAACCAAAACTCGAAAGGGTGGTTTTGGCAAAACCAAGCCAAAACCAAAATACGAAAGTGGAAATAGAACCAAAACCAAAACACAAAACACGGAAAGTGCCCGCCGCACATCTCTAGTAAATGCACATTTTATATTGTTAAAACTACTCTTATACGGACCATTTACACTGCATGCAAATCACATTCTAAAAATATAAAATAAAAAAAAAGGCTTACCAATATCGATGGTCCACAACTGCTTGAAAAGACATGGGGGTAAATTTACTAAGGTCCCGATTTTGACCGAGATGCCGTTTTTTCATCAAAGTGTCATCTCGGTAATTTACTAAACTCAAATCACGGCAGTGATGAGGGCATTCGTAATATTTGGAAGTCCTAGGAAAAAAATCACGAATGAATACACCATCGGTCAAAACGCGGCTGTTTAAGTATGAATCTCGGTCATTTACTAAGAAGTGCAAAGCAAAAAAAAACAAAACACTGCCGTGAAAAATTACAACTCGTAAAAAAGTGCTTAAAAAAAACAGACCTGCTTTTTTTATTCGTGATTGGATAGGCATGCACGGATCCATGAGATCCATGCATGTATATCAGTGGGAAGGGGTGGGAAAGTGATTATTTTATCAAATAAAATTGCGTGGGGTCCCCCCTCCTAAGCATAACCAGCCTCGGGCTCTTTGAGCCGATCCTGGTTGCAGAAATATGGGAAAAAAATTGACAGGGGTTTCCCCATATTTAAGCAACCAGCATCGGGCTCTGCGCCTGGTCCTGGTTCCAAAAATACGGGGGACAAAAAGAGTAGGGGTCCCCCGTATTTTTAAAACCAGCACCGGGCTCCACTAGCTGGACAGATAATGCCACAGCTGGGGGTCACTTTTATATAGTGCCCTGCGGCCGTGGCATCAAAAATCCAACTAGTCACCCCTGGCCGGGGTACCCTGGGGGAGTGGGGACCCCTTCAATCAAGGGGTCCCCCCCCCAGCCACCCAAGGGCCAGGGGTGAAGCCCGAGGCTGTCCCCCCCCCATCCAATGGGCTGCGGATGGGGGGGCTGATAGCCTTTGTTGTAAATGAAAAGATATTGTTTTTAGTAGCAGTACTACAAGTCCCAGCAAGCCTCCCCCGCATGCTGGTACTTGGAGAACCACAAGTACCAGCATGCGGCGGAAAAACGGGCCCGCTGGTACCTGTAGTACTATTACTAAAAAAATACCCAAATAAACACAAGACATACACACCTTGAAAGTAAAGATTTATTACATACATGCACACAAACATACATACATACTTACCTTATGTTCACACGCAGGTCGGTCCTCTTGTCCAGTAGAATCCATGGGGTACCTGTAGAAAAAATTATACTCACAAAATCCAGTGTAGATCGGTCCTCTTCAAATCCATTTGTAATCCAGGTACTTGATTAAAATAAAAAAACGGAAAGCCGAGCCACGAACTGAAAGGGGCCCCATGTTTTCACATGGGACTCCTTTCCCCGAATGCCAGAAACCCACTCTGACTTCTGTCTAAGTGGGTTTCTTCAGCCAATCAGGGAGCGCCACGTTGTAGCACTCTCCTGATCGGCTGTGTGCTCCTGTACTGAGTGACAGGCGAAAATAGAAAAAAAAACACGAATGACATCGACATCGGAACAAAAGAATTAAGAAAAACCCGAATACGACAGCTTAGTAAATTAGTCGTAATCAATTCAAAAAGTTGCAGTTTTACACTTTCGATGTCATTCGTGATTGAACTTTGACCTTTTTCCGAAAATTACGAATGTTAGTAAATTTACCCCATGGAATGCCATCCCTTTCTGTTGTGGTAGTCTGCGGGGCTGTCTCTGGGAGCAATTATGGGGATGTGGGTGCCATTAATCACCCCAGTCCACTGCAGGTAACCATGGTGCAGGTACCCAGACACCGTCTCATCCAGTCACTGCCCCTGGGGTAGGGCAATATACCAAGAGCCTCCCTTCTCCTCTGCATTTCACACTGTACAACAATATAACAGTGTGACCAGCTTCATCCATGCATCATTTACAGTAGTGTATAGTACAGCAAATCCACAAGAACGTACCAGTTCTCCACGCTCCACATGTTCTCAGGGGCCACAACAGCAATGCATTATGGGAACCCCACCTAGTCCCTCTATAGCCTGCCCCCACCTTTTCGTGACCTCGTTATTGTGATCCAGCAAAGTGACCCCTTTAAATAACAAAAATGTGAAAAGCTGAGGTAATTACTGAAAAACCTGGCTCATGTCTGAAAGGGGTCAAACTGGGAATTTACTGGGTCTGTGAGCAAAAACCCAAGTTGGTCTTGGGCAGATGTGGATTTAGTCCTCATGGGGCCCTAAGCAAGATACCAATTTAGGGCCCCCCTCCCTCAGACAATCCACAGCACTATATTTTTTGTTGTTTTTTCTCTTATAGGGGGTAATTCTGAGTTGATTGCAGCAAGAACTTTGTTAGCAGTTGGGCAAAACCATGTGCACTGCAGGGGAGACAGATATAACATGTGCAGAGAGAGTTAGATTTGGGTGGGGTGTGTTCAATCTGCAATCTAAATTGCAGTGTAAAAATAAAGTAGCCAGTATTTACCCTGCACAGAAACAAAATTACCCACCCAAATCTAACTCTCTCTGCACGTGTTATATCTGCCCCCCCCCCCTGCAGTGCACATGGTTTTGCCCAACTGCTAACAAAGTTCCTGCTGCGATCAACTCAGAATTACCCCAATAGTCTCTTACAGTATATTACTTATGTTACCTCACCTAATTTCCATTATTACACCACTCAGTTACTGCATGTTAGATTAGTGCTCCCCTCACTGACTGTAGCAGGTCCCCATACCCCATTATTACACCACTCAGTTACTGCATGTTAGATCAGTGCTTCACTCACTGGCTGTAGCAGGTCCCCATACCCCATTATTACACCACTCAGTTACTGCATGTTAGATCAGTGCTTCACTCACTGGCTGTAGCAGGTCCTCATATCCCCATTATTACACCACTCAGTTACTGCATGTTAGATCAGTGCTCCACTCACTGACTGTAGCAGGTCCCCATACCCCATTATACACCACTGTTACTGCATGTTAGATCAGTGCTCCCCTCACTGACTGTAGCAGGTCCCCATACCCCATTATTACACCACTCAGTTACTGCATGTTAGATTAGTGCTCCCCTCACTGGCTGTAGCAGGTCCTCATACCCCATTATACACCACTGTTACTGCATGTTAGATCAGTGCTCCCCTCACTGACTGTAGCAGGTCCTTATACCACATTATTACACCACTCAGTTACTGCATGTTAGATCAGTGCTCCCCTCACTGACTGTAGCAGGTCCTTATACCACATTATTACACCACTCAGTTACTGCATGTTAGATCAGTGCTCCCCTCACTGACTGTAGCAGGTCCCCATACCCCATTATTACACCACTCAGTTACTGCATGTTAGATCAGTGCTCCCCTCACTGACTGTAGCAGGTCCCCATACCCCATTATTACACCACTCAGTTACTGCTTGTTAGATCAGTGCTCCACTCACTGACTGTAGCAGGTCCCCATACCCCATTATTACACCACTCAGTTACTGCATGTTAGATCAGTGCTCCCCTCCCTGACTGTAGCAGGTTCCCATACGCAGTTACTACACCACTCAGTTACTGCATGTTAGATCAGTGCTCCCCTCACTGACTATAGCAGGTCCCCGTACCCCACTATTACACCACTCAGTTACTGCATATTAGATCAGTGCTCCCCTCACTGACTGTAGCAGGTCCCCATACCCCATTATTACACCACTCAGCTACTGCATGTTAGATCAGTGCTTCCCTCACTGACTGTAGCAGGTCCCCATACCCCATTATTACACCACTCAGTTACTGCTTGTTAGATCAGTGCTCCACTCACTGACTGTAGCAGGTCCCCATACCCCATTATTACACCACTCAGTTACTGCATGTTAGATTAGTGCTCCCCTCACTGACTGTAGCAGGTCCCCATACCCCATTATTACACCACTGTTACTGCATGTTAGATCAGTGCTCCCCTCACTGACTGTAGCAGGTCCTTATACCACATTATTACACCACTCAGTTACTGCATGTTAGATCAAGTGCTCCCCTCACTGACTGTAGCAGGTCCTCATACCCCATTATTATACCACTCAGTTACTGCATGTTAGATCAGTGCTCCCCTCACTGACTGTAGCAGGTCCCCATACCCCATTATTACACCACTCAGTTACTGCATGTTAGATCAGTGCTCCCCTCACTGACTGTAGCAGGTCCCCATACCCCATTATTACACCACTCAGTTACTGCATGTTAGATCAAGTGCTCCCCTCACTGACTGTAGCAGGTCCCCATACCCCCTTATTACACCACTCAGTTACTGCATGTTAGATCAGTGCTTCCCTCACTGACTGTAGCAGGTCCCCATACCCCATTATTACACCACTCAGTTACTGCATGTTAGATTAGTGCTCCCCTCACTGACTGTAGCAGGTCCCCATACCCCATTATACACCACTGTTACTGCATGTTAGATCAGTGCTCCCCTCACTGACTGTAGCAGGTCCTTATACCACATTATTACACCACTCAGTTACTGCATGTTAGATCAAGTGCTCCCCTCACTGACTGTAGCAGGTCCTCATACCCCATTATTACACCACTCAGTTACTGCATGTTAGATCAGTGCTTCCCTCACTGACTGTAGCAGGTCCCCATACCCCATTATTACACCACTCAGTTACTGCATGTTAGATCAGTGCTCCCCTCACTGACTGTAGCAGGTCCTCATATCCAGCGGTGTATCAAGGGTGTTTCCTTTGGAGCGTGAGCTCCAAGTGCTAGAAAAGTTAGAGGGTGCACCACCACCTGACCACCCCCCTCCCTCCGTCCACTATACCGCGGGCCGCTGTACAGACAGCCGCAGAGCAGGAGGAGGAGAAGCAGAGAGGACAGACACTGACTTGGACTCAGAGATTATGTAGGGAAAAGGGCAGGCCAGAGGCGACAGCAGGAGACACTGACAACCAGCAAATGCCGGAGCTCTGCCCACCCTATTTATATGTCTCGCTGTCTGGTTGTAGTTGTGTGGCAGGGTTATTTTTCTTCTGCAATACCACTCTCTGCTCCAGCTGCTGCAGCACCTCTCTCTACATTGATGCTGTAGCACCTCTCTCTCTGCAATAGAATCTGCAGAGTAACATGTATAAGCGGCTGTACTGTGGCGTAACATCTGTAAGTGGCTCTACTGTGGTGTAATGTATATAAGCGGCTCTACTGTGGTGTAACATGTATAAGGGACTCTACTGTGTGGCGTAAAGTGTATAAGGGATGTTACTGTGTAGTGTAAGTAATGGGAATAACGGACAATACTGTGTGGTGTAATCTGAATAGGTATTATAATGTGGCCACACCCCTTCCCCAGGAAGCCACACCCCCATATTTTGGTGCGAGCCTTCGATGCACACTGTCCCTACTTTAAACATGGGGGGTGACCAAAGGAAACTTCCGCCCTTACCTCCACAAGGTCTAGAAACAGCCCTTTTATCAATTTAGGATTTTTAAATATTTCTTCTTTTCAAATGTAACATGCCACCACACGTTGGCCAGGCCCACAATTCAGTAGGGGAGGGGGGCACCAAAACATACCCTTGCTCCAGGCACCATGGTACCTAGCTACACCTCTGCTCATATCCCATTATTACACCACTCAGTTACTGCATGTTAGATCAGTACTCCCCTCACTGACTGTAGCAGGTCCCCATACCCCATTATTACTAGAGATGAGCGCCGGAAATTTTTCGGGTTTTGTGTTTTGGTTTTGGGTTCGGTTCCGCGGCCGTGTTTTGGGTTCGACCGCGTTTTGGCAAAACCTCACCGAATTTTTTTTGTCGGATTCGGGTGTGTTTTGGATTCGGGTGTTTTTTTCAAAAAACCCTAAAAAACAGCTTAAATCATAGAATTTGGGGGTAATTTTGATCCCAAAGTATTATTAACCTCAAAAAACATAATTTACACTCATTTTCAGCCTATTCTGAACACATCACACCTCACAATATTATTTTTAGTCCTAAAATTTGCACCGAGGTCGCTGTGTGAGTAAGATAAGCGACCCTAGTGGCCGACACAAACACCGGGCCCATCTAGGAGTGGCACTGCAGTGTCACGCAGGATGGCCCTTCCAAAAAACCCTCCCCAAACAGCACATGACGCAAAGAAAAAAAGAGGCGCAATGAGGTAGCTGACTGTGTGAGTAAGATTAGCGACCCTAGTGGCCGACACAAACACCGGGCACATCTAGGAGTGGCACTGCAGTGTCACGCAGGATGTCCCTTCCAAAAAACCCTCCCCAAACAGCACATGACGCAAAGAAAAAAAGAGGCGCAATGAGGTAGCTGACTGTGTGAGTAAGATTAGCGACCCTAGTGGCCGACACAAACACCGGGCCCATCTAGGAGTGGCACTGCAGTGTCACGCAGGATGTCCCTTCCAAAAAACCCTCCCCAATCAGCACATGATGCAAAGAAAAAGAAAAGAAAAAAGAGGTGCAAGATGGAATTATCCTTGGGCCCTCCCACCCACCCTTATGTTGTATAAACAAAACAGGACATGCACACTTTAACCAACCCATCATTTCAGTGACAGGGTCTGCCACACGACTGTGACTGATATGACGGGTTGGTTTGGACCCCCCCCAAAAAAGAAGCAATTAATCTCTCCTTGCACAAACTGGCTCTACAGAGGCAAGATGTCCACCTCATCTTCACCCTCCGATATATCACCGTGTACATCCCCCTCCTCACAGATTATCAATTCGTCCCCACTGGAATCCACCATCTCAGCTCCCTGTGTACTTTGTGGAGGCAATTGCTGCTGGTCAATGTCTCCGCGGAGGAATTGATTATAATTCATTTTAATGAACATCATCTTCTCCACATTTTCTGGATGTAACCTCGTACGCCGATTGCTGACAAGGTGAGCGGCGGCACTAAACACTCTTTCGGAGTACACACTTGTGGGAGGGCAACTTAGGTAGAATAAAGCCAGTTTGTGCAAGGGCCTCCAAATTGCCTCTTTTTCCTGCCAGTATAAGTACGGACTGTGTGACGTGCCTACTTGGATGCGGTCACTCATATAATCCTCCACCATTCTATCAATGTTGAGAGAATCATATGCAGTGACAGTAGACGACATGTCCGTAATCGTTGTCAGGTCCTTCAGTCCGGACCAGATGTCAGCATCAGCAGTCGCTCCAGACTGCCCTGCATCACCGCCAGCGGGTGGGCTCGGAATTCTGAGCCTTTTCCTCGCACCCCCAGTTGCGGGAGAATGTGAAGGAGGAGATGTTGACAGGTCGCGTTCCGCTTGA
The DNA here is from genome assembly GCF_028390025.1 of Pseudophryne corroboree. Lineage (NCBI taxonomy): Eukaryota > Metazoa > Chordata > Amphibia > Anura > Myobatrachidae > Pseudophryne > Pseudophryne corroboree. The sequence continues at coordinate 351,771,630 of NC_086453.1, read as the reverse complement.
CTTGACAATTTTGTCACCAGCAGGTCTTTCAACCCCAGCAGACCTGTGTCTGCCGGAAAGAGAGATCCAAGGTAGGCTTTAAATCTAGGATCGAGCACGGTGGCCAAAATGTAGTGCTCTGATTTCAACAGATTGACCACCCGTGAATCCTTGTTAAGCGAATTAAGGGCTGCATCCACAAGTCCCACATGCCTAGCGGAATCGCTCCGTGTTAGCTCCTTCTTCAATGCCTCCAGCTTCTTCTGCAAAAGCCTGATGAGGGGAATGACCTGACTCAGGCTGGCAGTGTCTGAACTGACTTCACGTGTGGCAAGTTCAAAGGGCATCAGAACCTTGCACAACGTTGAAATCATTCTCCACTGCACTTGAGACAGGTGCATTCCATCTCCTATATCGTGCTCAATTGTATAGGCTTGAATGGCCTTTTGCTGCTCCTCCAACCTCTGAAGCATATAGAGGGTTGAATTCCACCTCGTTACCACTTCTTGCTTCAGATGATGGCAGGGCAGGTTCAGTAGTTTTTGGTGGTGCTCCAGTCTTCTGTACGTGGTGCCTGTACGCCGAAAGTGTCCCGCAATTTTTCTGGCCACCGACAGCATCTCTTGCACGCCCCTGTCGTTTTTTAAAAAATTCTGCACCACCAAATTCAAGGTATGTGCAAAACATGGGACGTGCTGGAATTTGCCCATATTTAATGCACACACAATATTGCTGGCGTTGTCCGATGCCACAAATCCACAGGAGAGTCCAATTGGGGTAAGCCATTCCGCGATGATCTTCCTCAGTTGCCGTAAGAGGTTTTCAGCTGTGTGCGTATTCTGGAAAGCGGTGATACAAAGCGTAGCCTGCCTAGGAAAGAGTTGGCGTTTGCGAGATGCTGCTACTGGTGCCGCCGCTGCTGTTCTTGCGGCGGGAGTCCATACATCTACCCAGTGGGCTGTCACAGTCATATAGTCCTGACCCTGCCCTGCTCCACTTGTCCACATGTCCGTGGTTAAGTGGACATTGGGTACAACTGCATTTTTTAGGACACTGGTGAGTCTTTTTCTGACGTCCGTGTACATTCTCGGTATCGCCTGCCTAGAGAAGTGGAACCTAGATGGTATTTGGTAACGGGGGCACACTGCCTCAATAAATTGTCTAGTTCCCTGTGAACTAACGGCGGATACCGGACGCACGTCTAACACCAACATAGTTGTCAAGGACTCAGTTATCCGCTTTGCAGTAGGATGACTGCTGTGATATTTCATCTTCCTCGCAAAGGACTGTTGAACAGTCAATTGCTTACTGGAAGTAGTACAGGTGGGCTTACGACTTCCCCTCTGGGATGACCATCGACTCCCAGCGGCAACAACAGCAGCGCCAGCAGCAGTAGGCGTTACACGCAAGGATGCATCGGAGGAATCCCAGGCAGGAAAGGACTCGTCAGACTTGCCAGTGACATGGCCTGCAGGACTATTGGCATTCCTGGGGAAGGAGGAAATTGACACTGAGGGAGTTGGTGGGGTGGTTTGCGTGAGCTTGGTTACAAGAGGAAGGGATTTACTGGTCAGTGGACTGCTTCCGCTGTCACCCAAAGTTTTTGAACTTGTCACTGACTTATTATGAATGCGCTGCAGGTGACGTATAAGGGAGGATGTTCCGAGGTGGTTAACGTCCTTACCCCTACTTATTACAGCTTGACAAAGGGAACACACGGCTTGACACCTGTTGTCCGCATTTCTGGTGAAATACCTCCACACCGAAGAGCTGATTTTTTTGGTATTTTCACCTGGCATGTCAACGGCCATATTCCTCCCACGGACAACAGGTGTCTCCCCGGGTGCCTGACTTAAACAAACCACCTCACCATCAGAATCCTCCTGGTCAATTTCCTCCCCAGCGCCAGCAACACCCATATCCTCCTCATCCTGGTGTACTTCAACACTGACATCTTCAATCTGACTATCAGGAACTGGACTGCGGGTGCTCCTTCCAGCACTTGCAGGGGGCATGCAAATAGTGGAAGGCGCATGCTCTTCACGTCCAGTGTTGGGAAGGTCAGGCATCGCAAACGACACAATTGGACTCTCCTTGTGGATTTGGGATTTCAAAGAACGCACAGTTCTTTGCGGTGCTTTTGCCAGCTTGAGTCTTTTCAGTTTTCTAGCGAGAGGCTGAGTGCTTCCATCCTCATGTGAAGCTGAACCACTAGCCATGAACATAGGCCAGGGCCTCAGCCGTTCCTTGCCACTCCGTGTGGTAAATGGCATATTGGCAAGTTTACGCTTCTCCTCCGACAATTTTATTTTAGGTTTTGGAGTCCTTTTTTTTCTGATATTTGGTGTTTTGGATTTGACATGCTCTGTACTATGACATTGGGCATCGGCCTTGGCAGACGACGTTGCTGGCATTTCATCGTCTCGGCCATGACTAGTGGCAGCAGCTTCAGCACGAGGTGGAAGTGGATCTTGATCTTTCCCTAATTTTGGAACCTCAACTTTTTTGTTCTCCATATTTTATAGGCAGAACTAAAAGGCACCTCAGGTAAACAATGGAGATGGATGGATTGGATACTAGTATACAATTATGGACGGACTGCCACGGTTAGGTGGTATAAAAAAACCACGGTTAGGTGGTATATATTATAATAATAATACAATTATGGATGGACGGACTGCCTGCCGACTGCCGACACAGAGGTAGCCACAGCCGTGAACTACCGCACTGTACACTGGTTGATAAAGAGATAGTAGTATACTCGTAACAACTAGTATGACACTATGACGACGGTATAAAGAATGGAAAAAAAACCACGGTTAGGTGGTATATATTATAATAATAATACAATTATGGATGGACGGACTGCCTGCCGACTGCCGACACAGAGGTAGCCACAGCCGTGAACTACCGCACTGTACACTGGTTGATAAAGAGATAGTAGTATACTCGTAACAACTAGTATGACACTATGACGACGGTATAAAGAATGAAAAAAAAACCACGGTTAGGTGGTATATATTATAATAATAATACAATTATGGATGGACGGACTGCCTGCCGACTGCCGACACAGAGGTAGCCACAGCCGTGAACTACCGCACTGTACACTGGTTGATAAAGAGATAGTAGTATACTCGTAACAATTAGGATGACACTATGACGGTATAAAGAATGAAAAAAAAACCACGGTTAGGTGGTAGGTATATAATAATAAATAATACAATTCTGGTCGGACGGACTGCCTGCCGTGTGCCGACACAGAGGTAGCCACAGCCGTGAACTACCGCACTGTACACTGGTTGATAAAGAGATAGTAGTATACTCGTAACAATTAGGATGACACTATGACGGTATAAAGAATGAAAAAAAAAACCACGGTTAGGTGGTAGGTATATAATAATAAATAATACAATTCTGGTCGGACGGACTGCCTGCCGTGTGCCGACACAGAGGTAGCCACAGCCGTGAACTACCGCACTGTACACTGGTTGATAAAGAGATAGTAGTATACTCGTAACAATTAGGATGACACTATGACGGTATAAAGAATGAAAAAAAAAACCACGGTTAGGTGGTAGGTATATAATAATAAATAATACAATTCTGGTCGGACGGACTGCCTGCCGTGTGCCGACACAGAGGTAGCCACAGCCGTGAACTACCGCACTGTACACTGGTTGATAAAGAGATAGTAGTATACTCGTAACAATTAGGATGACACTATGACGGTATAAAGAATGAAAAAAAAAACCACGGTTAGGTGGTAGGTATATAATAATAAATAATACAATTCTGGTCGGACGGACTGCCTGCCGTGTGCCGACACAGAGGTAGCCACAGCCGTGAACTACCGCACTGTACACTGGTTGATAAAGAGATAGTAGTATACTCGTAACAATTAGGATGACACTATGACGGTATAAAGAATGAAAAAAAAAACCACGGTTAGGTGGTAGGTATATAATAATAAATAATACAATTCTGGTCGGACGGACTGCCTGCCGTGTGCCGACACAGAGGTAGCCACAGCCGTGAACTACCGCACTGTACACTGGTTGATAAAGAGATAGTAGTATACTCGTAACAATTAGGATGACACTATGACGGTATAAAGAATGAAAAAAAACCACGGTTAGGTGGTAGGTATATAATAATAAATAATACAATTCTGGTCGGACGGACTGCCTGCCGTGTGCCGACACAGAGGTAGCCACAGCCGTGAACTACCGCACTGTACACTGGTTGATAAAGAGATAGTAGTATACTCGTAACAATTAGGATGACACTATGACGGTATAAAGAATGAAAAAAAAACCACGGTTAGGTGGTAGGTATATAATAATAAATAATACAATTCTGGTCGGACGGACTGCCTGCCGTGTGCCGACACAGAGGTAGCCACAGCCGTGAACTACCGCACTGTACACTGGTTGATAAAGAGATAGTAGTATACTCGTAACAATTAGGATGACACTATGACGGTATAAAGAATGAAAAAAAAACCACGGTTAGGTGGTAGGTATATAATAATAAATAATACAATTCTGGTCGGACGGACTGCCTGCCGTGTGCCGACACAGAGGTAGCCACAGCCGTGAACTACCGCACTGTACACTGGTTGATAAAGAGATAGTAGTATACTCGTAACAATTAGGATGACACTATGACGGTATAAAGAATGAAAAAAAAAAACCACGGTTAGGTGGTAGGTATATAATAATAAATAATACAATTCTGGTCGGACGGACTGCCTGCCGTGTGCCGACACAGAGGTAGCCACAGCCGTGAACTACCGCACTGTACACTGGTTGATAAAGAGATAGTAGTATACTCGTAACAATTAGGATGACACTATGACGGTATAAAGAATGAAAAAAAAAACCACGGTTAGGTGGTAGGTATATAATAATAAATAATACAATTCTGGTCGGACGGACTGCCTGCCGTGTGCCGACACAGAGGTAGCCACAGCCGTGAACTACCGCACTGTACACTGGTTGATAAAGAGATAGTAGTATACTCGTAACAATTAGGATGACACTATGACGGTATAAAGAATGAAAAAAAAACCACGGTTAGGTGGTAGGTATATAATAATAAATAATACAATTCTGGTCGGACGGACTGCCTGCCGTGTGCCGACACAGAGGTAGCCACAGCCGTGAACTACCGCACTGTACTGTGTCTGCTGCTAATATAGACTGGTTGATATTTAAAGAGATATTAGTAGTATACAACAATACTATACTGGTGGTCAGGCACTGGTCACCACTCCTGCAGCAAAAGTGTGCACTGTTAATTAATATAATTGTACTCCTGGCTCCTGCTAACAACCTGCAGTGCTCCCCAGTCTCCCCCACAATTAATTATAAGCTTTTAATTTATACATTGATGACTGTGCAGCACACTGGGCTGAGCTGAGTGCACACAGACTGAGTCACACTGTGTGACTGACTGTGCTGTGTATCGTTTTTTTTTTCAGGCAGAGAACGGATATAGCAGAGAGAAGTGAACGGATATATTATATTAAATAAAAGTTAACTAGCAACTGCACTGGTCACTGACTGTGGTAAACTAACTCTGTCTGCGACTCTGCACAATCTCTCTCTCTCTCTATCTAATCTATCTCTATTCTAATGGAGAGGACGCCAGACACGTCCTCTCCCTATCAATCTCAATGCACGAGTGAAAATGGCGGCGACGCGCGGCTCCTTATATAGAATCCGAGTCTCGCGATAGAATCCGAGCCTCGCGAGAATCCGACAGCGTCATGATGACGTTCGGGGCGCGCTCGGGTTAACCGAGCAAGGCGGGAAGATCCGAGTCGCTCGGACCCGTGAAAAAAAACATGAAGTTCGGGCGGGTTCGGATTCCGAGGAACCGAACCCGCTCATCTCTAATTATTACACCACTCAGTTACTGCATGTTAGACCAGTGCTCCACTCACTGACTGTTGCTGGTCCCCATACCCTATTATTACTAGAGATGAGCGGGTTCGGTTTCTCTGAATCCGAACCCGCCCGAACTTCATGTTTTTTTACACGGGTCCGAGCGACTCGGATCTTCCCGCCTTGCTCGGTTAACCCGAGCGCGCCCGAACGTCATCATCACGCTGTCGGATTCTCGCGAGGCTCGGATTCTATCGCGAGACTCGGATTCTATATAAGGAGCCGCGCGTCGCGGCCATTTTCACACGTGCATTGAGATTGATAGGGAGAGGACGTGGCTGGCGTCCTCTCCGTTTAGAAATTAAAATAGATAGGAGAGTGAGAGTGAGACACTTCATTTACTTACTGGAGCTTAGGAGGAGTTATACTAGTGACTGATGACCAGTGACCTGACCACCAGTGCAGTTTTATAATTTATTATTATTTAATAATCCGTTCTGTTCTTGTTCTCTGCCTGAAAAAAACGATACACAGTGACTCAGTCACACTCACATACCATATCTGTGCTCAGCCCAGTGTGCTGCATCATCTATGTATAATATCTGACTGTGCTCACACAGCTTAATTGTGGGGGAGACTGGGGAGCAGTTATAGGTTATAGCAGGAGCCAGGAGTACATATTAAACAGTGCACACTTTTGCTGCCAGAGTGCCACTGCCAGTGTGACTGACCACTGACCACTGTGACCAGTGACCTGACCACACTGACCACCAGTATAGTATATTGTGATTGAATGTCTGCCTGAAAAAGTACACTCGTCGTGTGACTTGTGTGGTGTTTTTTTATTCTATAAAAATTAAAAAACTCATTCTGCTGACAGACAGTGTCCACTCCAGCAGGTCCGTCATTATATAATATATACCTGTCCGGTTGCAGTAGTGATATATATATATTTTTTTATATCATTATTTATCATCCAGTCTACTAGCAGCAGACACAGTATGGTAGTTCACGGCTGTAGCTACCTCTGTGTCGGCACTCGGCAGTCCATCCATAATTGTATACCACCTACCCGTGTTTTTTTTTTTCTTTCTTCTTTATACATACTACATCTCATTATCATCCAGTCTTTATTAGCAGCAGACACAGTACAGTACGGTAGTCCACGGCTGTAGCTACCTCTGTGTCGGCACTCGGCAGTCCATCCATAATTGTATACCACCTACCCGTGTTTTTTTTTTTTTTCTCCTTTATACATACATACTACATCTCATTATCATCCAGTCTATATTAGCAGCAGACACAGTACAGTACGGTAGTCCACGGCTGTAGCTACCTCTGTGTCGGCACTCGGCAGTCCATCCATAATTGTATACCACCTACCCGTGGTTTTTTTTTTCTTTCTTCTTTATACATACTACATCTCATTATCATCCAGTCTATATTAGCAGCAGACACAGTACAGTACGGTAGTCCACGGCTGTAGCTACCTCTGTGTCGGCACTCGGCACTCGGCAGTCCATCCATAATTGTATACCACCTACCCATGGTTTGTTTTTCTTTCTTCTTTATACATACTACATCTCATTATCAACCAGTCTATATTAGCAGCAGACACAGTACAGTACGGTAGTCCACGGCTGTAGCTACCTCTGTGTCGGCACTCGGCAGTCCATCCATAATTGTATACCACCTACCCGTGGTTTTTTTTTTCTTTCTTCTTTATACATACTACATCTCATTATCATCCAGTATATATTAGCAGCAGACACAGTACAGTACGGTAGTCCACGGCTGTAGCTACCTCTGTGTCGGCACTCGGCAGTCCATCCATAATTGTATACCACCTACCCGTGGTTTTTTTTTTCTTTCTTCTTTATACATACTACATCTCATTATCATCCAGTCTATATTAGCAGCAGACACAGTACAGTACGGTAGTCCACGGCTGTACCTACCTCTGTGTCGGCACTCGGCAGTCCATCCATAATTGTATACCACCTACCCGTGTTTTTTTTTTTCTTTCTTCTTTATACATACTACATCTCATTATCATCCAGTCTATATTAGCAGCAGACACAGTACAGTACGGTAGTCCACGGCTGTAGCTACCTCTGTGTCGGCACTCGGCAGTCCATCCATAATTGTATACCACCTACCCGTGGTTTTTTTTTCTTTCTTCTTTATACATACTACATCTCATTATCAACCAGTCTATATTAGCAGCAGACACAGTACGGTAGTTCACGGCTGTAGCTACCTCTGTGTCGGCACTCGGCAGTCCATCCATAATTGTATACCACCTACCCGTGGTTTTTTTTTTCTTTCTTCTTTATACATACATACTACATCTCATTATCATCCAGTCTATATTAGCAGCAGACACAGTACAGTACGGTAGTCCACGGCTGTAGCTACCTCTGTGTCGGCACTCGGCAGTCCATCCATAATTGTATACCACCTACCCGTGGTTTTTTTTTTCTTTCTTCTTTATACATACTACATCTCATTATCATCCAGTCTATATTAGCAGCAGACACAGTACAGTACGGTAGTCCACGGCTGTAGCTACCTCTGTGTCGGCACTCGGCAGTCCATCCATAATTGTATACCACCTACCCGTGGTTTTTTTTTTCTTTCTTCTTTATACATACTACATCTCATTATCATCCAGTCTATATTAGCAGCAGACACAGTACAGTACGGTAGTCCACGGCTGTAGCTACCTCTGTGTCGGCACTCGGCAGTCCATCCATAATTGTATACCACCTACCCGTGGTTTTTTTTTTCTTTCTTCTTTATACATACTACATCTCATTATCAACCAGTCTATATTAGCAGCAGACACAGTACGGTAGTTCACGGCTGTAGCTACCTCTGTGTCGGCACTCGGCAGTCCATCCATAATTGTATACCACCTACCCGTGGTTTTTTTTTTCTTTCTTCTTTATACATACATACTACATCTCATTATCATCCAGTCTATATTAGCAGCAGACACAGTACAGTACGGTAGTCCACGGCTGTAGCTACCTCTGTGTCGGCACTCGGCAGTCCATCCATAATTGTATACCACCTACCCGTGGTTTTTTTTTTCTTTCTTCTTTATACATACTACATCTCATTATCATCCAGTCTATATTAGCAGCAGACACAGTACAGTACGGTAGTCCACGGCTGTAGCTACCTCTGTGTCGGCACTCGGCAGTCCATCCATAAGTATACTAGTATCCATCCATCTCCATTGTTTACCTGAGGTGCCTTTTAGTTGTGCCTATTAAAATATGGAGAACAAAAATGTTGAGGTTCCAAAATTAGGGAAAGATCAAGATCCACTTCCACCTCGTGCTGAAGCTGCTGCCACTAGTCATGGCCGAGACGATGAAATGCCAGCAACGTCGTCTGCCAAGGCCGATGCCCAATGTCATAGTACAGAGCATGTCAAATCCAAAACACCAAATATCAGTAAAAAAGGACTCCAAAACCTAAAATAAAATTGTCGGAGGAGAAGCGTAAACTTGCCAATATGCCATTTACCACACGGAGTGGCAAGGAACGGCTGAGGCCCTGGCCTATGTTCATGGCTAGTGGTTCAGCTTCACATGAGGATGGAAGCACTCAGCCTCTCGCTAGAAAACTGAAAAGACTCAAGCTGGCAAAAGCACCGCAAAGAACTGTGCGTTCTTCGAAATCCCAAATCCACAAGGAGAGTCCAATTGTGTCGGTTGCGATGCCTGACCTTCCCAACACTGGACGTGAAGAGCATGCGCCTTCCACCATTTGCACGTCCCCTGCAAGTGCTGGAAGGAGCACCCGCAGTCCTGTTCCTGATAGTCAGATTGAAGATGTCAGTGTTGAAGTACACCAGGATGAGGAGGATATGGGTGTTGCTGGCACTGGGGAGGAAATTGACCAGGAGGATTCAGATGGTGAGGTGGTTTGTTTAAGTCAGGCATCCGGGGAGACACCTGTTGTCCGTGGGAGGAATATGGCCGTTGACATGCCTGGTGAAAATACCAAAAAAATCAGCTCTTCAGTGTGGAGGTATTTCAACAGAAAAGCGGACAACAGGTGTCAAGCCGTGTGTTGCCTTTGTCAAGCTGTAATAAGTAGGGGTAAGGACGTTAACCACCTCGGAACATCCTCCCTTATACGTCACCTGCAGCGCATTCATAATAAGTCAGTGACAAGTTCAAAAACTTTGGGCGACAGCGGAAGCAGTCCACTGACCAGTAAATCCCTTCCTCTTGTAACCAAGCTCACGCAAACCACCCCACCAACTCCCTCAGTGTCAATTTCCTCCTTCCCCAGGAATGCCAATAGTCCTGCAGGCCATGTCACTGGCAATTCTGACGAGTCCTCTCCTGCCTGGGATTCCTCCGATGCATCCTTGCGTGTAACGCCTACTGCTGCTGGCGCTGCTGTTGTTGCTGCTGGGAGTCGATGGTCATCCCAGAGGGGAAGTCGTAAGCCCACTTGTACTACTTCCAGTAAGCAATTGACTGTCCAACAGTCCTTTGCGAGGAAGATGAAATATCACAGCAGTCATCCTGCTGCAAAGCGGATAACTGAGGCCTTGACAACTATGTTGGTGTTAGACGTGCGTCCGGTATCCGCCGTTAGTTCACAGGGAACTAGACAATTTATTGAGGCAGTGTGCCCCTGTTACCAAATACCATCTAGGTTCCACTTCTCTAGGCAGGCGATACCGAGAATGTACACGGACGTCAGAAAAAGACTCACCAGTGTCCTAAAAAATGCAGTTGTACCCAATGTCCACTTAACCACGGACATGTGGACAAGTGGAGCAGGGCAGGGTCAGGACTATATGACTGTGACAGCCCACTGGGTAGATGTATAGACTCCCGCCGCAAGAACAGCAGCGGCGGCACCAGTAGCAGCATCTCGCAAACGCCAACTCTTTCCTAGGCAGGCTACGCTTTGTATCACCGCTTTCCAGAATACGCACACAGCTGAAAACCTCTTACGGCAACTGAGGAAGATCATCGCGGAATGGCTTACCCCAATTGGACTCTCCTGTGGATTTGTGGCATCGGACAACGCCAGCAATATTGTGTGTGCATTAAATATGGGCAAATTCCAGCACGTCCCATGTTTTGCACATACCTTGAATTTGGTGGTGCAGAATTTTTAAAAAAACGACAGGGGCGTGCAAGAGATGCTGTCGGTGGCCAGAAGAATTGCGGGACACTTTCGGCATACAGGCACCACGTACAGAAGACTGGAGCACCACCAAAAACTACTGAACCTGCCCTGCCATCATCTGAAGCAAGAAGTGGTAACGAGGTGGAATTCAACCCTCTATATGCTTCAGAGGTTGGAGGAGCAGCAAAAGGCCATTCAAGCCTATACAATTGAGCACGATATAGGAGGTGGAATGCACCTGTCTCAAGTGCAGTGGAGAATGATTTCAACGTTGTGCAAGGTTCTGATGCCCTTTGAACTTGCCACACGTGAAGTCAGTTCAGACACTGCCAGCCTGAGTCAGGTCATTCCCCTCATCAGGCTTTTGCAGAAGAAGCTGGAGACATTGAAGGAGGAGCTAACACGGAGCGATTCCGCTAGGCATGTGGGACTTGTGGATGGAGCCCTTAATTCGCTTAACAAGGATTCACGGGTGGTCAATCTGTTGAAATCAGAGCACTACATTTTGGCCACCGTGCTCGATCCTAGATTTAAAGCCTACCTTGGATCTCTCTTTCCGGCAGACACAAGTCTGCTGGGGTTGAAAGACCTGCTGGTGAGAAAATTGTCAAGTCAAGCGGAACGCGACCTGTCAACATCTCCTCCTTCACATTCTCCCGCAACTGGGGGTGCGAGGAAAAGGCTCAGAATTCCGAGCCCACCCGCTGGCGGTGATGCAGGGCAGTCTGGAGCGACTGCTGATGCTGACATCTGGTCCGGACTGAAGGACCTGACAACGATTACGGACATGTCGTCTACTGTCACTGCATATGATTCTCTCACCATTGAAAGAATGGTGGAGGATTATATGAGTGACCGCATCCAAGTAGGCACGTCACACAGTCCGTACTTATACTGGCAGGAAAAAGAGGCAATTTGGAGGCCCTTGCACAAACTGGCTTTATTCTACCTAAGTTGCCCTCCCACAAGTGTGTACTCCGAAAGAGTGTTTAGTGCCGCCGCTCACCTTGTCAGCAATCGGCGTACGAGGTTACATCCAGAAAATGTGGAGAAGATGATGTTCATTAAAATGAATTATAATCAATTCCTCCGTGGAGACATTGACCAGCAGCAATTGCCTCCACAAAGTACACAGGGAGCTGAGATGGTGGATTCCAGTGGGGACGAATTGATAATCTGTGAGGAGGGGGATGTACACGGTGATATATCGGAGGATGATGATTAGGTGGACATCTTGCCTCTGTAGAGCCAGTTTGTGCAAGGAGAGATTAATTGCTTCTTTTTTGGTGGGGGTCCAAACCAACCCGTCATTTCAGTCACAGTCGTGTGGCAGACCCTGTCACTGAAATGATGGGTTGGTTAAAGTGTGCATGTCCTGTTTATACAACATAAGGGTGGGTGGGAGGGCCCAAGGACAATTCCATCTTGCACCTCTTTTTTCTTTAATTTTTCTTTGCGTCATGTGCTGTTTGGGGAGGGTTTTTTGGAAGGGACATCCTGCGTGACACTGCAGTGCCACTCCTAGATGGGCCCGGTGTTTGTGTCGGCCACTAGGGTCGCTTATCTTACTCACACAGCTACCTCATTGCGCCTCTTTTTTTCTTTGCGTCATGTGCTGTTTGGGGAGGGTTTTTTGGAAGGGACATCCTGCGTGACACTGCAGTGCCACTCCTAGATGGGCCCGGTGTTTGTGTCGGCCACTAGGGTCGCTTATCTTACTCACACAGCTACCTCATTGCGCCTCTTTTTTTCTTTGCGTCATGTGTTGTTTGGGGAGGGTTTTTTGGAAGGGACATCCTGCGTGACACTGCAGTGACACTCCTAGATGGGCCCGGTGTTTGTGTCGGCCACTAGGGTCGCTTATCTTACTCACACAGCTACCTCATTGCGCCTCTTTTTTTCTTTGCGTCATGTGCTGTTTGGGGAGGGTTTTTTGGAAGGGACATCCTGCGTGACACTGCAGTGCCACTCCTAGATGGGCCCGGTGTTTGTGTCGGCCACTAGGGTCGCTTAGCTTAGTCATCCAGCGACCTAGGTGCAAATTTTAGGACTAAAAATAATATTGTGAGGTGTGAGGTATTCAGAATAGACTGAAAATGAGTGTAAATTATGGTTTTTGAGGTTAATAATACTTTGGGATCAAAATGACCCCCAAATTCTATGATTTAAGCTGTTTTTAGTGTTTTTTAAAAAAAACACCCGAATCCAAAACACACCCGAATCCGACAAAAAAAATTCGGTGAGGTTTTGCCAAAACGCGGTCGAACCCAAAACACGGCCGCGGAACCGCACCCAAAACCAAAACACAAAACCCGAAAAATTTCCGGCGCTCATCTCTAATTATTACACCACTCAGTTACTGCATGTTAGATCAGTGCTCCCCTCACTGACTGTTGCTGGTCCCCATACCCTATTATTACACGACTCAGTTAATGCATGTTAGATCAGTGCTCCCCTCACTGACTGTAGCAGGTCCTCATACCCCATTATTACACCACTCAGCTACTGCATGTTAGATCAGTGCTTCACTCACTGACTGTAGCAGGTCCCCATACCCCACTATCACACCACTCAGTTACTGCATGTTAGATCAGTGCTCCCCTCACTGACTGTAGCAGGTCCTCATACCCCATTATTACACCACTCAGCTACTGCATGTTAGATCAGTGCTTCACTCACTGACTGTAGCAGGTCCCCATACCCCATTATTATACCACTCAGTTACTGCATGTTAGATCAGTGCTCCCCTCACTGACTATAGCAGGTGCCCATACCCCATTATTACACCACTCAGCTACTGCATGTTAGATCAATGCTCCACTCACTGACTGTAGCAGGTCCTCATACCCCATTATTACACCACTCAGCTACTGCATGTTAGATCAGTGCTTCCCTCACTGACTGTAGCAGGTCCTCATACCCCATTATTACACCACTCAGTTACTGCATGTTAGATCAGTGCTTCCCTCACTGACTGTAGCAGGTCCTCATACCCCATTATTACTAGAGATGAGCGCCTGAAATTTTTCGGGTTTTGTGTTTTGGTTTTGGGTTCGGTTCCGCGGCCGTGTTTTGGGTTCGAACGCGTTTTGGCAAAACCTCACCGAATTTTTTTTGTCGGATTCGGGTGTGTTTTGGATTCGGGTGTTTTTTTCCAAAAACACTAAAAAACAGCTTAAATCATAGAATTTGGGGGTCATTTTGATCCCAAAGTATTATTAACCTCAAAAACCATAATTTACACTCATTTTCAGTCTATTCTGAATACCTCACACCTCACAATATTATTTTTAGTCCTAAAATTTGCACCGAGGTCGCTGTGTGAGTAAGATAAGCGACCCTAGTGGCCGACACAAACACCGGGCCCATCTAGGAGTGGCACTGCAGTGTCACGCAGGATGTCCCTTCCAAAAAACCCTCCCCAAACAGCACATGACGCAAAGAAAAAAAGAGGCGCAATGAGGTAGCTGTGTGAGTAAGATTAGCGACCCTAGTGGCCGACACAAACACCGGGCCCATCTAGGAGTGGCACTGCAGTGTCACGCAGGATGGCCCTTCCAAAAAACCCTCCCCAAACAGCACATGATGCAAAGAAAAAGAAAAGAAAAAAGAGGTGCAAGATGGAATTGTCCTTGGGCCCTCCCACCCACCCTTATGTTGTATAAACAAAACAGGACATGCACACTTTAACCAACCCATCATTTCAGTGACAGGGTCTGCCACACGACTGTGACTGATATGACGGGTTGGTTTGGACCCCCCCCAAAAAAGAAGCAATTAATCTCTCCTTGCACAAACTGGCTCTACAGAGGCAAGATGTCCACCTCATCTTCACCCTCCGATATATCACCGTGTACATCCCCCTCCTCACAGATTATCAATTCGTCCCCACTGGAATCCACCATCTCAGCTCCCTGTGTACTTTGTGGAGGCAATTGCTGCTGGTCAATGTCTCCGCGGAGGAATTGATTATAATTCATTTTAATGAACATCATCTTCTCCACATTTTCTGGATGTAACCTCGTACGCCGATTGCTGACAAGGTGAGCGGCGGCACTAAACACTCTTTCGGAGTACACACTTGTGGGAGGGCAACTTAGGTAGAATAAAGCCAGTTTGTGCAAGGGCCTCCAAATTGCCTCTTTTTCCTGCCAGTATAAGTACGGACTGTGTGACGTGCCTACTTGGATGCGGTCACTCATATAATCCTCCACCATTCTATCAATGTTGAGAGAATCATATGCAGTGACAGTAGACGACATGTCCGTAATCGTTGTCAGGTCCTTCAGTCCGGACCAGATGTCAGCATCAGCAGTCGCTCCAGACTGCCCTGCATCACCGCCAGCGGGTGGGCTCGGAATTCTGAGCCTTTTCCTCGCACCCCCAGTTGCGGGAGAATGTGAAGGAGGAGATGTTGACAGGTCGCGTTCCGCTTGACTTGACAATTTTGTCACCAGCAGGTCTTTCAACCCCAGCAGACCTGTGTCTGCCGGAAAGAGAGATCCAAGGTAGGCTTTAAATCTAGGATCGAGCACGGTGGCCAAAATGTAGTGCTCTGATTTCAACAGATTGACCACCCGTGAATCCTTGTTAAGCGAATTAAGGGCTGCATCCACAAGTCCCACATGCCTAGCGGAATCGCTCCCTTTTAGCTCCTTCTTCAATGCCTCCAGCTTCTTCTGCAAAAGCCTGATGAGGGGAATGACCTGACTCAGGCTGGCAGTGTCTGAACTGACTTCACGTGTGGCAAGTTCAAAGGGCATCAGAACCTTGCACAACGTTGAAATCATTCTCCACTGCACTTGAGACAGGTGCATTCCATCTCCTATATCGTGCTCAATTGTATAGGCTTGAATGGCCTTTTGCTGCTCCTCCAACCTCTGAAGCATATAGAGGGTTGAATTCCACCTCGTTACCACTTCTTGCTTCAGATGATGGCAGGGCAGGTTCAGTAGTTTTTGGTGGTGCTCCAGTCTTCTGTACGTGGTGCCTGTACGCCGAAAGTGTCCCGCAATTTTTCTGGCCACCGACAGCATCTCTTGCACGCCCCTGTCGTTTTTTAAAAAATTCTGCACCACCAAATTCAAGGTATGTGCAAAACATGGGACGTGCTGGAATTTGCCCATATTTAATGCACACACAATATTGCTGGCGTTGTCCGATGCCACAAATCCACAGGAGAGTCCAATTGGGGTAAGCCATTCCGCGATGATCTTCCTCAGTTGCCGTAAGAGGTTTTCAGCTGTGTGCGTATTCTGGAAAGCGGTGATACAAAGCGTAGCCTGCCTAGGAAAGAGTTGGCGTTTGCGAGATGCTGCTACTGGTGCCGCCGCTGCTGTTCTTGCGGCGGGAGTCCATACATCTACCCAGTGGGCTGTCACAGTCATATAGTCCTGACCCTGCCCTGCTCCACTTGTCCACATGTCCGTGGTTAAGTGGACATTGGGTACAACTGCATTTTTTAGGAGACTGGTGAGTCTTTTTCTGACGTCCGTGTACATTCTCGGTATCGCCTGCCTAGAGAAGTGGAACCTAGATGGTATTTGGTAACGGGGGCACACTGCCTCAATAAATTGTCTAGTTCCCTGTGAACTAACGGCGGATACCGGACGCACGTCTAACACCAACATAGTTGTCAAGGACTCAGTTATCCGCTTTGCAGTAGGATGACTGCTGTGATATTTCATCTTCCTCGCAAAGGACTGTTGAACAGTCAATTGCTTACTGGAAGTAGTACAAGTGGGCTTACGACTTCCCCTCTGGGATGACCATCGACTCCCAGCGGCAACAACAGCAGCGCCAGCAGCAGTAGGCGTTACACGCAAGGATGCATCGGAGGAATCCCAGGCAGGAGAGGACTCGTCAGACTTGCCAGTGACATGGCCTGCAGGACTATTGGCATTCCTGGGGAAGGAGGAAATTGACACTGAGGGAGTTGGTGGGGTGGTTTGCGTGAGCTTGGTTACAAGAGGAATGGATTTACTGGTCAGTGGACTGCTTCCGCTGTCACCCAAAGTTTTTGAACTTGTCACTGACTTATTATGAATGCGCTGCAGGTGACGTATAAGGGAGGATGTTCCGAGGTGGTTAACGTCCTTACCCCTACTTATTACAGCTTGACAAAGGGAACACACGGCTTGACACCTGTTGTCCGCATTTCTGGTGAAATACCTCCACACCGAAGAGCTGATTTTTTTGGTATTTTCACCTGGCATGTCAACGGCCATATTCCTCCCACGGACAACAGGTGTCTCCCCGGGTGCCTGACTTAAACAAACCACCTCACCATCAGAATCCTCCTAGTCAATTTCCTCCCCAGCGCCAGCAACACCCATATCCTCCTCATCCTGGTGTACTTCAACACTGACATCTTCAATCTGACTATCAGGAACTGGACTGCGGGTGCTCCTTCCAGCACTTGCAGGGGGCGTGCAAATGGTGGAAGGCGCATGCTCTTCACGTCCAGTGTTGGGAAGGTCAGGCATCGCAACCGACACAATTGGACTCTCCTTGTGGATTTGGGATTTCAAAGAACGCACAGTTCTTTGCGGTGCTTTTGCCAGCTTGAGTCTTTTCAGTTTTCTAGCGAGAGGCTGAGTGCTTCCATCCTCATGTGAAGCTGAACCACTAGCCATGAACATAGGCCAGGGCCTCAGCCGTTCCTTGCCACTCCGTGTGGTAAATGGCATATTGGCAAGTTTACGCTTCTCCTCCGACAATTTTATTTTAGGTTTTGGAGTCCTTTTTTTACTGATATTTGGTGTTTTGGTTTTGACATGCTCTGTACTATGCCATTGGGCATCGGCCTTGGCAGACGACGTTGCTGGCATTTCATCGTCTCGGCCATGACTAGTGGCAGCAGCTTCAGCACGAGGTGGAAGTGGATCTTGATCTTTCCCTAATTTTGGAACCTCAACATTTTTGTTCTCCATATTTTAATAGGCACAACTAAAAGGCACCTCAGGTAAACAATGGAGATGGATGGATTGGATACTAGTATACAATTATGGACGGGCTGCCGAGTGCCGACACAGAGGTAGCCACAGCCGTGAACTACCGCACTGTACTGTGTCTGCTGCTAATATATAGACTGGTTGATAAAGAGATAGTATACTCGTAACTAGTATGTATGTATAAAGAAAGAAAAAAAAACCACGGTTAGGTGGTATATACAATTATGGACGGGCTGCCGAGTGCCGACACAGAGGTAGCCACAGCCGTGAACTACCGCACTGTACTGTGTCTGCTGCTAATATATAGACTGGTTGATAAAGAGATAGTATACTCGTAACTAGTATGTATGTATAAAGAAAGAAAAAAAAAACACGGTTAGGTGGTATATACAATTATGGACGGGCTGCCGAGTGCCGACACAGAGGTAGCCACAGCCGTGAACTACCGCACTGTACTGTGTCTGCTGCTAATATATAGACTGGTTGATAAAGAGATAGTATACTCGTAACTAGTATGTATGTATAAAGAAAGAAAAAAAAACCACGGTTAGGTGGTATATACAATTATGGACGGGCTGCCGAGTGCCGACACAGAGGTAGCCACAGCCGTGAACTACCGCACTGTACTGTGTCTGCTGCTAATATATAGACTGGTTGATAAAGAGATAGTATACTCGTAACTAGTATGTATGTATAAAGAAAGAAAAAAAAAACACGGTTAGGTGGTATATACAATTATGGACGGGCTGCCGAGTGCCGACACAGAGGTAGCCACAGTTGTGAACTACCGCACTGTACTGTGTCTGCTGCTAATATATAGACTGGTTGATAAAGAGATAGTATACTCGTAACTAGTATGTATGTATAAAGAAAGAAAAAAAAACCACGGTTAGGTGGTATATACAATTATGGACGGGCTGCCGAGTGCCGACACAGAGGTAGCCACAGCCGTGAACTACCGCACTGTACTGTGTCTGCTGCTAATATATAGACTGGTTGATAAAGAGATAGTATACTCGTAACTAGTATGTATGTATAAAGAAAGAAAAAAAAACCACGGTTAGGTGGTATATACAATTATGGACGGGCTGCCGAGTGCCGACACAGAGGTAGCCACAGCAGTGAACTACCGCACTGTACTGTGTCTGCTGCTAATATATAGACTGGTTGATAAAGAGATAGTATACTCGTAACTAGTATGTATGTATAAAGAAAGAAAAAAAAACCACGGTTAGGTGGTATATACAATTATGGACGGGCTGCCGAGTGCCGACACAGAGGTAGCCACAGCCGTGAACTACCGCACTGTACTGTGTCTGCTGCTAATATATAGACTGGTTGATAAAGAGATAGTATACTCGTAACTAGTATGTATGTATAAAGAAAGAAGAAAAAACCACGGTTAGGTGGTATATACAATTATGGACGGGCTGCCGAGTGCCGACACAGAGGTAGCCACAGCCGTGAACTACCGCACTGTACTGTGTCTGCTGCTAATATATAGACTGGTTGATAAAGAGATAGTATACTCGTAACTAGTATGTATGTATAAAGAAAGAAAAAAAAACCACGGTTAGGTCACTGGTATATACAATTATGGACGGGCTGCCGAGTGCCGACACAGAGGTAGCCACAGCCGTGAACTACCGCACTGTACTGTGTCTGCTGCTAATATAGACTGGTTGATAAAGAGATAGTATACTACTAATATTATATACTGGTGGTCAGGTCACTGGTCACTAGTCACACTGGCAGTGGCACTCCTGCAGCAAAAGTGTGCACTGTTTAATTTTAATATAATATTATGTACTCCTGGCTCCTGCTATAACCTATAACTGGCACTGCAGTAGTGCTCCCCAGTCTCCCCCACAATTATAAGCTGTGTGAGCTGAGCAGTCAGACAGATATATAATATATATAGATGATGCAGCACACTGGCCAGAGCCTGAGCAGTGCACACAGATATGGTATGTGACTGAGTCACTGTGTGCTGTGTATCGCTTTTTTCAGGCAGAGAACGGATTATAAATAAAAGTGGTGGTCACTGGTCACTATCAGCAAAACTCTGCACTGTACACTACTGAGTACTCCTAATGCTCCCCAAAATTAGTAAATCAAGTGTCTCTCTAATCTATTCTAATTCTAAACGGAGAGGACGCCAGCCACGTCCTCTCCCTATCAATCTCAATGCACGTGTGAAAATGGCGGCGACGCGCGGCTCCTTATATAGAATCCGAGTCTCGCGATAGAATCCGAGCCTCGCGAGAATCCGACAGCGTCATGATGACGTTCGGGCGCGCTCGGGTTAACCGAGCAAGGCGGGAAGATCCGAGTCGCTCGGACCTGTGAAAAAAAACATGAAGTTCTGGCGGGTTCGGATTCAGAGAAACCGAACCCGCTCATCTCTAATTATTACACCACTCAGTTACTGCATGTTAGATCAGTGCTCCCTTTACTGACTGTAGCCGGTCCCCATACCCCATTATTACACCACTCAGTTACTGCATGTTAGATCAGTGCTCCCCTCACTGACTGTAGCAGGTCCCCGTACCCCATTATTACACCACACAGTTACTGCATGTTAGATCAGTGCTCCCCTCACTGACTGTAGCAGGTCCCCATACCTCATTATTACACCACTCAGCTACTGCATGTTAGATCAGTGCTTCCCTCACTGACTGTAGCAGGTCCCCATACCCCATTATTACACCACTCAGCTACTGCATGTTAGATCAGTGCTTCCCTCACTGACTGTAGCAGGTCCCCATACCCTATTATTACACCACTCAGTTACTGCATGTTAGATCAGTACTCACCTCACTGACTGTAGCAGGTCCCCATACCCCATTATTACACCACTCAGTTACTGCATGTTAGATCAGTGGTCCAATCACTGACTGTAGCAGGTCCCCATACCCCATTATTACACAACTCAGTTACTGCATGTTAGATCAGTGCTTCCCTCACTGACTGTAGCAGGTCCCCATACCCCATTATTTCACCACTCAGTTACTGCATGTTAGATCAGTACTCACCTCACTGACTGTAGCAGGTCCCCATACCCTATTATTACACCACTCAGCTACTGCATGTTAGATCAGTGCTCCCCTCACTGACTGTAGCAGGTCCCCATACCCCATTATTACACCACTCTGTTACTGCATGTTAGATCAGTGCTCCCCTCACTGACTGTAGCAGGTCCCCATACCCTATTATTATACACCACTCAGTTACTGCATGTTAGATCAGTACTCACCTCACTGACTGTAGCAGGTCCCCATACCCCATTATTACACCACTCTGTTACTGCATGTTAGATCAGTGCTCCCCTCACTGACTGTAGCAGGTCCCCATACCCCATTATTACACCACTCAGTTACTGCATGTTAGATCAGTGGTTCCCTCACTGACTGTAGCTGGTCCCCATACCCCATTATTACACCACTCTGTTACTGCATGTTAGATCAGTGCTCCCCTCACTGACTGTAGCAGGTCCCCATACCCCATTATTACACCACTCAGTTACTGCATGTTAGATCAGTGCTCCCCTCACTGACTGTAGCAGGTCCTCATACCCTATTATTACACCACTCAGTAACTGCATGTTAGATCAGTGCTCCCCTCACTGACTGTAGCAGGTCCTCATATCCCATTATTACACCACTCAGCTACTGCATGTTAGATCAGTGCTCCCCTCACTGACTGTAGCAGGTCCTCATATCCCATTATTACACCACTCAGCAACTGCATGTTAGATCAGTGCTCCCCTCACTGACTGTAGCAGGTCCCCATACCCCATTATTATACCACTCAGTTACTGCATGTTAGATCAGTGCTCCCCTCACTGACTGTAGCAGGTCCTCATACCCTATTATTACACCACTCAGTAACTGCATGTTAGATCAGTGCTCCCCTCACTGACTGTAGCAGGTCCTCATATCCCATTATTACACCACTCAGCTACTGCATGTTAGATCAGTGCTCCCCTCACTGACTGTAGCAGGTCCTCATATCCCATTATTACACCACTCAGCAACTGCATGTTAGATCAGTGCTCCCCTCACTGACTGTAGCAGGTCCCCATACCCCATTATTACACCACTCAGTTACTGCATGTTAGATCAGCGCACCCCTCACTGACTTTAACAGGTCCTCATACCCAATTATTACACCACTCAGCTACTGCATGTTAGATCAGTGCTCCCCTCTCTGACTGTAGCAAGTCCTCATACCCTATTATTATAACACTCAGCTACTGCATGTTAGATCAGTGCTCCCCTCACTGACTGTAGCAGGTCCCCATACCCTATTATTATAACACTCAGCTACTGCATGTTAGATCAGTGCTCCCCTCACTGACTGTAGCAGGTCCCCATACCTCATTATTACACCACTCAGTTACTGCATGTTAGTTCAGTGCTACCCTCGCTGACTGTAGCAGGTCCTCATACCTCATTATTACATCTCACTCAGTGACTGCATGTTAGATCAGTGCTCCCCTCACTGACTGTAGCAGGTCCTCATACCTCATTATTACACCACTCAGTTACTGCATGTTAGATCAGTGCTCCCCTCACTGACTGTAGCAGGTCCCCGTACCCCATTATTACACCACACAGTTACTGCATGTTAGATCAGTGCTCCCCTCACTGACTGTAACAGGTACTCATACCTCATTATTACATCTCACTCAGTGACTGCATGTTAGATCAGTGCTCCACTCACTGACTGTAGCAGGTCCTCATATCTCCTTATTACTAGAGATGAGCGGGTTCTGTTCGTTGAGATCCAAACTCCCCCGAACTTCACCCATTTTACACGGGTCCGAGGCATCCTCTGATCTTCCCGCCTTGCTCGGTTAACCAGAACGCGCCCGAACATCATCATCCCGCTGTCGGATTCTCGCGAGACTCGTATTCTATATAAGGAGCCGCGCATCGCCGCCACTTTCACTCGTGCATTGGAGATTGAACGGAGAGGACCTGGCAGCATTCTCTCCCTGAAAAGCTCCGTAATATGTGCTC
This sequence comes from Pseudophryne corroboree, assembly GCF_028390025.1. NCBI lineage: Eukaryota > Metazoa > Chordata > Amphibia > Anura > Myobatrachidae > Pseudophryne > Pseudophryne corroboree. The sequence goes on along the minus strand of NC_086453.1, from coordinate 351,748,617 downwards.
TCTGTGCTCAGTGTGCTGCAAATATCTTTGCTCAGTGTGCTGCAAATATCTGTGCTCAGTGTGCTGCAAATATCTACGTTCTCTGCCTGAAAACGCTCCATATCTGTGCTCAGTGTGCTGCAAATCTCTGTGCTCAGTGTGCTGCATTGTGAGGACTGGGGACCACCAGTATAATAATATATACTATTCTATAGCTTCTATACTGCTTGTCAGGACACATGTGTCACAGTTACACCACTCTGTACTGATATATATATATACAGTAATATATAAACTATTCTATAGCTTCTATACTGCTTGTTAGGACACATGTGTTACAGTTACACTGCTCTGTACTGATATATATATATATATATACACTAAATGTAATATATATACTATTCTATAGCTTCTATACTGCTTGTCAGGACACATGTGTCACAGTTACACCGCTCTGTACTGATATATATATATATATACAGTAATATATATACTATTCTATAGCTTCTATACTGCTTGTTAGGACACATGTGTTACAGTTACACTGCTCTGTACTGATATATATATATACACTAAATGTAATATATATACTATTCTATAGCTTCTATACTGCTTGTTAGGACACATGTGTTACAGTTACACTGCTCTGTACTGATATATATATATATACACTAAATGTAATATATATACTATTCTATAGCTACTATACTGCTTTCAGGACACATGTGTCACAGTTACACTGCTCTGTACTGATATATATATACAATAATATATATACTATTCTATAGCTTCTATACTGCTTGTCAGGACACATGTGTCACAGTTACACCGCTCTGTACTGATATATATATATATACAGTAATATATATACTATTCTATAGCTTCTATACTGCTTTCAGGACACATGTGTGACAGTTACATCGCTCAGTACTGATATATATATATATACTATTCTATAGCTTCTATACTGCTTGTCAGGACACATGTGTCAGTTACACTGCTCTGTACTGATATATATATATATATATATATATATACATTAAATGTAATATATATACTATTCTATAGCTTCTATACTGCTTGTCAGGACACATGTGTCACAGTTACACCGCTCTGTACTGATATATATATATACAGTAATATATATATACTATTCTATAGCTTCTATACTGCTTGTCAGGAGGACACGTGTCACAATTACACTGCCCTGTACTGATATATAATATATATACTATTCTATAGCTTCTATACTGCTTGTCAGGAGGACACGTGTCACAATTACACTGCTCTGTACTGATATATAATATATATACTATTCTATAGCTTCTATACTGCTTGTCAGGAGGACACATGTCACAGTTACACCACTCTGTACTGATATATAATATATATACTATTCTATACTGCTTGTCAGGAGGACACATGTGTCACAGTTACACCGCTCTGTACTGATATATAATATATATACTATTCTATAGCTTCTATACTGCTTGTCAGGACACATGTGTCACAGTTACACCGCTCTATACTGATATATAATATATATACTATTCTATAGCTTCTATACTGCTTGTCAGAAGGACACATGTGTCACAGTTACACCGCTCTGTACTGATATATAATATATTGTGACAAGAACACTGGGATAGTGTTTGAGGGCAGGTATATTTGTCCCAGGTTCTTGTCTTACATGTTTTAGAAAATGTTAACTTCTAGGAAAAATGCTTTTTGTTTTGTCTGAACCTTTTCAGTTTGCTGTAAAAGCTGGGAAAAGGCTCTGAGAGAGAGATAAGGCGAGTTCTAGACATTGGGCCCAGTTCGGGTCTTTGGCCTCACAGAGGGCTAATCAGGGTTTCAGCTGTGTAAGAGTGATATAGTGCTTCTAACCTGATTAGTATGGGCAGACTGCCTGGGAAGGCTGCAGGATCTGTGTGTGAGAGACACGCTTTCTGATGCAAGTAAGCTATACAGTATGTACTGAAGAACTCTGTGTTTTGTTTAGTGACAGTTAGGAACATCTTATGTTTAGTTAGTGCCGGACAGGCAAGGTATTTTTATTTTGGGGTTTGTTTTATTTTCTGTTTCAATAAAACTGGCCGGGGTCAGTTGTACCAGAAACTGGACTTGTGTTGTTCCTCAGCTGCTGCGGGCTGCCATATTCCCCAGGAAAAGGCACCTTGCACCCCTACAGTGTTACAACTTGGTGGAGAATGCGAGCAGGCCGTTCTGCGCATAAGTGAAAGCAGCAGCTTTGTGAGGCCTGCAGAAAACGGTGGTTTATGCAGATACAGCCCAGTGTGAAGTTACTGAGACTCACCCCTGAGGGTTTGATATATGTCCTGGGTGAAAGCAGCTGCAAAGCCGCCTGAAAAATCTGTTGACATGGAGGATCTGCTTAAAGCCTTGCTGCAAGCTACAGCGGCTCAGCAGGAGGCCAACCGACAGCAGCAGGTGGCAATGGAGGAAAATTGGAGACTACAGCAGGTGGCAATGGAGGAAAATAAGAGACAACAGCAGGCAGTTGTTGATGAACTTTACAGGCAACAGCGTCAGGATAGAGAGGCCTTAGCAGAAGTGGTGCAGAGACTTGCAGCTCGGGTTGGAGATGTGGCCGTCAGTGCTCCAACCAGCTCTAGTTCTATACGAGCCAGTCACTTCCTGCAGAAAATGACAGAGGCTGATGATGTGGAGGCCTATCTGACCACGTTTGAAAGGACTGCCGAGCGTGAGAACTGGCCGAAAGCACAGTGGGCCAGTCTGCTGGCACCTTTCCTGTCAGGTGAGCCCCAAAAAGCTTACTTTGATTTAAGCCCTGCTGAGGCTCGGGACTATGATAAACTAAAGACTGAGATCCTGACCCGCCTGGGAGTCACGCTGTCAGTACGAGCACAACGGGTGCACCGTTGGCTGTACGCCATGGAGAAGCCTCCGCGCTCCCAGATGCACGACCTTATTCAGCTAACAAAAAAATGGCTACAGCCAGAGACATTAACTGGTCCCCAGATGGTGGAAAGAGTCGTCATGGACCGCTACTTGAGATCTTTGCCCATGGTCCTGCGCAAGTGGGTGAGCCATGGAAACCCGGGTACTGCTGACCAATTAGTGGACATGGTAGAGAGGTATTTGGCAGCAGAGGAACTACTGATGACCACCCAGCAACCCATAGATCCTCGACAGCGCCCTTCAGTAAAGACTGGTAAGACTGTTCCGTGGGAAAACGTTGCTGGGCGGTTAAGAGAACGCAAGGCTGGAGAGACTGTAAACACTGGCCCTGGAAACAGGCCAATGGGGCTAGAACGGTCTATGCTGCCCAAATGGGTTGATAATCGTGTGGTTAAATGTTTTAGGTGTGGTATGCCAGGTCATGTTATTGCCAATTGCCCAGTCACGCAAGAACCCATGCAATGTGATGCTGCCTTTGAATGTCGCAGAATGTCTTTCTTTGCTAGGTTAGCCTGTACTGTGGTACCTTCACCTGAGCTGGAAAAACAAATGTGTGATGTGTTCTTAGAAGGTAACCGGGTAGAGGCCTTGCTAGATTCAGGAAGTTTAGTTACCCTCGTGAAAGCTGGGTTAGTGAACCCCTTAAAGGTCCAGCAAATACCTATTGGGGTAACTTGCATACATGGGGATACCCAACATTATGCCACTGCTGAGGTGAATATAGAAACTTGTTGTGGGTCAGCAATGGTTAAAGTGGGACTGGTCCCTACCTTGGTGCATGAGGCCATAATAGGGAGGGATTTTCCTCATTTTTGGAAACTGTGGGAATCACGGTTATCAACAGATGTGAGAAGTAAAAAGCCAGTTGATAATACCGGTGATTTTATGGATGTACGTGGGTCTTCGGAACTTTCTGGCCCTTTGCCTTTTGCTAGTTTGGCTGGGGAAGTGACAGATGGGGAGTCCAGTGAGGACCCTCTTGCCGGGAACAGAGACATAGTAGTTAGAACTGAAAGCGTGCCTGACCTGGAGGTAAAGAAGGATCTGTTTGCGTCTGAACAGTTAAAGGATCCTACCTTAATAAAGGCTAGAGAGAATGTTAAGATTGTTAATGGGGAACCTGAGGTACCAGGTGACAGGGTTACGTATCCCCACATGGCCATCTGTAATGAGCTCTTGTACCACATTGTCAAAAGGGGTGAGGATGTGGTGGAACAGCTGGTAGTTCCCCAGCCTTATCGGAGAACGGTACTAGATTTAGCTCATAGTCACGTTACCGCAGGACATTTAGGGGCAGAAAAAACCACTGAAAGAGTTTTACAAAGGTTCTTTTGGCCAGGGGTTTATAAAGAAGTGTCTGAATATTGTTCTTCCTGTCCTGAATGCCAGTATCATGCCCCTAGACCCCATTTCAGGAGCCCACTAGTTCCCATGCCTATTATAGAGGTCCCGTTTGACAGAATAGCCATGGATCTCGTGGGGCCCTTGTTAAAGTCTGCTCGGGGCCATCAGTATATCCTGGTGATTATGGACTATGCCACTCGATATCCTGAGGCTGTCCCTTTACGCACTATCACAACCAAGGCGATAGCTAGGGAGCTGGTGCAGGTATTTAGTAGAGTGGGAATACCAAAAGAAATTTTGACTGACCAAGGTACTCCATTTATGTCAAGGATCATGAAAGAATTGTGCAAGTTATTTAAGGTCACTCACCTCAGGACGTCCATCTACCATCCCCAAACTGACGGGTTGGTGGAAAGGTTTAATAAAACATTAAAAAGTATGTTAAAAAAGGTTGTTGAGAGAGATGGGAAAAACTGGGATTGTTTGTTGCCCTACTTGTTAATGGCCATCAGAGAAGTTCCTCAGTCCTCTACGGGGTTTTCTCCATTTGATTTGTTGTATGGTAGACACCCCAGAGGGCTGTTGGATGTTGCCAAAGAGACGTGGGAAGGACAGCCCACTCCTTATAGAAGCGTTATTGAGCATGTAACACAAATGCAGGATAGGATTGCAGCCGTGGTACCTGTTGTCAGAGAGCACATGGAACAGGCCCAAAGTGCTCAACAGAGGGTCTATAACCGGAGTGCCAAGATACGGGAATTTGCTCCTGGAGATAGAGTTCTTGTTTTGGTACCCACTGTGGAAAGCAAATTCCTAGCTAAATGGCAGGGTCCATTTGAGATTAGGGAAAAAATGAATGAGGTTAATTACAAAGTATACCAGCCGGGAAAGAGAAAACCCGAACAGATCTACCATGTTAACTTAATCAAACCCTGGAAAGATAGGTTGTCTCTGTCAGCGGAGCCTTGCCCTTCGGTGTCTTCACCCCGGTTGCTTCCCGCAGTGAAGGTGTCAGAGACATTATCAGCTGATCAGAACAATCAGGTTAAAGAATTTCTCATCCAAAATAGGGAGGTATTTTCAGAGCTGCCTGGCCGAACGACCATAATAAAACATGACATTGTCACAGAACCAGGGGTCAGGGTTCATTTAAAGCCATATAGGATTCCTGAAGCTCAGCGAGAAGCTATTTCTAAGGAAGTTAAAACCATGTTAGAACTTGGAGTAATAGAGGAGTCTAACAGTGAGTGGTCCAGTCCCATAGTGCTCATCCCGAAGCCCGACGGTAGCATACGCTTCTGTAATGACTTTCGTAAGTTAAATGAGGTGTCCAAGTTTGACGCATACCCCATGCCCCGTGTGGATGAGCTTGTAGAAAGGCTGGGAACATCCAGGTTTCTCACCACATTGGACCTGACCAAAGGTTACTGGCAAATACCTTTATCTGATAGCGCCAAAGAAAAAACAGCCTTTTCGGTTCCGGAGGGGCTGTACCAGTATAAGATGTTACCCTTTGGGTTGCATGGGGCTCCAGCAACCTTTCAACGGGCGATGGATAAAATTTTGAGGCCCCATAGAAAATATGCAGCTGCCTATTTGGATGATGTGGTAATTCACAGTACAGACTGGGGGTCACATTTGGTTAAAGTACAAGCAGTACTGGACTCAATCAGAGAGGCAGGGTTAACTGCTAACCCAAAGAAGTGCTGCCTCGCAATGGAGGAGGTCAAATACTTGGGCTTCACCATAGGCAGAGGTCTGATTAGGCCCCAATTGAATAAAGTTGATGCTATTCAAAACTGGCCTCGTCCAGTGAATAAAAAACAGGTAAGGGCTTTTTTGGGAATTACTGGGTACTATAGACGGTTTATTCCTAATTTTGCGACCACAGCGGTGCCGTTGTCAGACCTTACCAAAGGGAAGCAGTCAAATGTGGTGAAATGGAACCCTGATGCAGAAAAGGCATTCCAAGCATTAAAAGTGGCTTTGTGTTCACAACCGGTGTTGATAACACCAGATTTTTCAAAAGAATTTGTGGTACAGACAGATGCCTCAGAGGTAGGGATAGGTGCTGTGCTGTCCCAAACCAGAGATGGGGACGAACACCCTATCATTTATTTGAGTAGGAAACTCAATGAGCATGAAAAAAGGTATGCCATTGTGGAAAAGGAGGCTTTGGCCATTAAGTGGGCACTAGATACCTTGAGATATTACCTCTTGGGTAGACAATTCAGACTAGTGACAGACCATGCCCCTTTAAAATGGATGTATGTAAATAGAGGCAAGAATGCTCGTGTAACTAGATGGTTTCTAGCGTTGCAGGACTTTAAGTTTACTGTCGAACATAGACCGGGAACACAATTGGCCAACGCAGATGCATTGTCTCGCATCTTCTGTTTGGGGGCTACAAGTGTTCCGGCCCCTAGGTCGAAACAGGGGAGGGGGATATGTGACAAGAACACTGGGATAGTGTTTGAGGGCAGGTATATTTGTCCCAGGTTCTTGTCTTACATGTTTTAGAAAATGTTAACTTCTAGGAAAAATGCTTTTTGTTTTGTCTGAACCTTTTCAGTTTGCTGTAAAAGCTGGGAAAAGGCTCTGAGAGAGAGATAAGGCGAGTTCTAGACATTGGGCCCAGTTCGGGTCTTTGGCCTCACAGAGGGCTAATCAGGGTTTCAGCTGTGTAAGAGTGATATAGTGCTTCTAACCTGATTAGTATGGGCAGACTGCCTGGGAAGGCTGCAGGATCTGTGTGTGAGAGACACGCTTTCTGATGCAAGTAAGCTATACAGTATGTACTGAAGAACTCTGTGTTTTGTTTAGTGACAGTTAGGAACATCTTATGTTTAGTTAGTGCCGGACAGGCAAGGTATTTTTATTTTGGGGTTTGTTTTATTTTCTGTTTCAATAAAACTGGCCGGGGTCAGTTGTACCAGAAACTGGACTTGTGTTGTTCCTCAGCTGCTGCGGGCTGCCATATTCCCCAGGAAAAGGCACCTTGCACCCCTACAGTGTTACAATATATACTATTCTATAGCTTCTATACTGCTTGTCAGGAGGACACATGTCACAGTTACACCACTCTGTACTGATATATAATATATATACTATTCTATAGCTTCTATACTGCTTGTCAGGAGGACACATGTGTCACAGTACCACCGCTCTGTACTGATATATAATATATATACTATTCTATAGCTTCTATACTGCTTGTCAGGAGGACACATGTGTCACAGTTACACCGCTCTGTACTGATATATAATATATATACTATTCTATAGCTTCTATACTGCTTGTCAGAAGGACACATGTGTCACAGTTACACCGCTCTGTACTGATATATAATATATATACTATTCTATAGCTTCTATACTGCTTGTCAGGAGTACACGTGTCACAGTTACACCGCTCTGTACTGATATATATATACAGTAATATATATACTATTCTATAGGTTCTATACTGCTTGTCAGGACACATGTGTCACAGTTACACCGCTCTGTACTGATATATATATATATATATATACACAGTAAATGTAATATATATACTATTCTATAGCTTCTATACTGCTTGTCAGGACACATGTGTCACAGTTACACCGCTCTGTACTGATATATATACAGTAATATACAAATAAATGCAGCAGCACTCCCAACCAAACGATACTCACTGGCCGGTGCCCTCCTAAACCCGTATGGCAGCGGGTCATCAATAGCGTATTGTCGGCGGCACTCCGGTGTCATAAACAAGACAAAAGCAGGTTTGCAAGAACTAACTTTTTTTTTTTTTTTTTTTTACGTTTCGAAGTTTATTTACTCCGTCTTCAGGTTATATATACATTCAACAACACATACCTTTTATCCCCTCCCAGTGTGCAAAGAGACCCGGCGTGGACCTGGCGTTTCTGACGCCCACTAGTGACGTCATCCCGCCGTCCTACCTGCCCGGGGCATAATTAAAAAACAGGTGTGACAGTGCTACCAAACGAAAAAACAGAAAAATGCACATATAAAACATACACAGAAATTTTAAAAACAGATTGCAATACACAAATGAAGCATAGACACAGATAAAGTAAGCATGTAACATATATTGGCAACATGATAACACATGTTGTCACTGGTTACTGTAGTCTTACACTAATAATCCATCGACTTACAGAACCACAGCTTTATTCATAAAAAACAGTGTAATCCTAGATTCTCATTCAACCCCCTAGGTGCCAAAGTTTGGAGCTCATATATCCACTTAGATTCACGTTGCAATAACTGCAATGATCTATTTCCACCTCGAATGTTTGATGGTATATGGTCAATGATGATATATTTTAAACAGGCTACACTGTGCCGTGCCACAGCAAAATGCCGTGCCACTGGTTGGTCACTAGTACCATTCAGTATAGCCTTTCTGATTGCCATTTTGTGATTAGCCATCCTTTCCCTTAGTGTGCAGTCAGTTTTGCTGACATAATGAAGTCCGCAGGGGCAACTAATCAGGTAAATAATATATTTTGTCGTGCACGTCACTCTGAAATTGATGGTATATTTCTTGCCACTAAAGGGGTGATTAAATGTACTCCCCGTCAATAGTGATCTACATGTGGTGCAATTTAGACACCTGAAACACCCCTTGCGTAAAGCTAGGAACATATTCTGTTCGCTTTGTGTAGAGGATAACCCCGTGATGTCAGTTTTAACCAACCAATCACGCAGGTTTTTGCCTCTTGTGTATGTCGGCATGATAGATGTCTCTGACAGATTCAAATCTTGATCAGATTGAATCATGGGCCATAGTGATTTGGCAGTTTTAGAGATTATCCCACTTTTGCTGTTAAAGTGATTCACCCAAGGCAATCGAGAACTACCACTTTTCTTTTGTTTCTGGGACAACAGTACTGATCTATCCATCTCAAGTGCTTTCTGTTTGGCCAATAATAGTTTCTCAAGAGGGTAGCCCCTTTGTCTGAATTTAGTAATCATGTCATCAATCTGAACAGTGGCATCGTTTTTATCACTACAGATTCTCACAGCTCGTAAGAACTGGGAGTACGGTAATCCATATTTTGATGGAAGGGGGTGGAAACTTGAAAAATGAAGTAATGTATTGCGATCAGTATTTTTATAGTACAGATCTGTCGAAATGATGCCGTTATTACATTTTACCAATACATCAAGAAACTTAACACTTTCCCTGCTCATCTCACACGTGAATTTAATGGGATGTTCAGAACGATTGTGTACATTGATAACATCACTTAATTGATCCTCAGATCCCGTCCAGATGACAAAGACGTCATCGATGTAACGTAAATATAAGATGATGTGCTCAGACACATTAACCCTATCGAAAAAGATTTCTTGCTCAACCATGAACATGTAAGAATTTGCATATGACGGGGCCACCGGGGACCCCATCGCACACCCAGATGTTTGCAGATAAAATCTGCCATCGAATAGAAAATAATTGTGTGTGAGAGTCATGGCTAATAGATCTATAACAAAGTCCACATCAGGTCCATCATATAGAGGATTACCCAATATTAATTTACGTACAGCTTGTAATCCAGCCTCATTAGGGATCACTGTATATAGACTGGCAATATCAATACTGCACAGCATACTTTCACATGGAATCTCACCAAGATTTTTTAAATGCCTAATAAACGAGGTGGTGTCTAGTAAATATCTCTCCCTATCTACTATGCAAGGTTGCAGCAAAGAATCAAGATTGGTGGCAACATTCTGAAACAGCCCGTTCCGGGCAGAAATGATTGGGCGACCCGGCGGTTTATCCAATCGCTTGTGTATCTTGGGAAGTGA